>NC_089754.1:16992802-16997802 GCF_040412425.1 Macrobrachium rosenbergii
AACAAAAAGAAATCAGCTCCAGGCTATATTAATTCAAATGTTTACAGTTACATCTCCAGTTCACGGCATTCCTATACATCATACATTTCTTTATGTCTAGTTCGTCCTGTTCGACTTTATAAAATTTACTATCTTGATTCATATTTGCTCTTCTAACTATCTCAAAGCACTTCTTTTGGCGAACCACTGCCCATTTATAGTGTATATGCAAGTACAAGCCCTCATGGTATAATATCTACGCTAGAAAATGAGAAGGCCGGCACCATGATTTAGTTTCATTCATAATCACTGAAGGGAAGTCTTAGACCGAATTAAAGGAAAAGCAGCCCCAAACTTTTTGGTTAACACGGACACGACTGGTGATATACGAGCTGCAGTGTCACGCAAGTGGCCTGTATTCTACTGGCAAACTGGAGCATAAAGCCATTCAACCCTCTGACCCGATTAGAGAAGGAATCCTAATTATGGACCAGCAAAGTTACTCAAGGGGATTTCGTTGGAGGAATTCGCCAAGCACGAAAATCTTCAAACTTTGGGATCCCCGCCAAGTCAGCTGACCACGAAATTAAAACTTCTTGGCTAGACATCCCAGTGAAGAAAATTCCGGAAACAACGCGAGTACGGAGAATTCACGACCAGTCGTTGACCGCATCGAGCAAAATTTAATTATACTCATTACTGCAAGGTGTAAAATGAATGTTTCACCACCAAAATACAAAAGTGAAATAACAAATCCCGGACTAACTAAGACTCAAATTGACTGTAAATTACTGGACAATTAGAGGGGACGAAAGAGTGATGAAAGACCTGCACTGACGGTAAGTGACATAGCACTAATTAGCGAAAGTATGAAAACTGCTTGTCTCTTCTCATAAGATATTTCGTTGTAAAAGTCATCAATGAGTTCAAACATTATACACCTCTTTCCTCTTACTTTGGGTTACATAACTTTGTCATCCACACCAACATAGCTTCCAACGTCCGTAAGACACAAAGGACCTCTGTGAAATTTCGCCAAGCACGTATTTATTGTGCTTTATCTTTCACAAATCTCCCCTCATATCCAGCATCCCATCTCACAGTCCTCATCCAACTAGGTCTTGGTCTTCCAACTCCTCCAGTCTAGACAGGAACCCCGATGACACTATCACTACTATTCTCCCAGGGACTGAGCGAAGGACATAAATTTAACTCTCTTCGATTAAATCAAAGTTTCATGCAATCAAGAAGTAAAAGGAAATTTGAAGACACGTCTCCAATATCGTTAAACTCTTACGATATATTCCCAAACAAATTAGTTTGGTGGAGCTACGCAAACCTTCCAGTCACCTGAGCGAACAGAGTCGTCACTGACCAAATCATTTTTTTTCCTGATTAGTAAACTCTGGTCTTGGTTAGGTGAATATGATAGTAGCAAGATGTGCATTTCAAGTCAATCTGATGCCTGGCAGTCTACAATTTCCTTTTCGCCCTCTCTCCCTTCTCACTAAGAATAACAGAGCGAACCTCGAAAATACTGGGTTATATAAATAACCAAAAGCCTCGAGTCACTCTGTATCTTGATCACTGGTGCAAAACATACGCACTTTGGGTAAATACGAAAATAATTATTCGAGATCTTCCTTGGAGTAAATTAAACAGGCGGACATAAACCGCAACAAATCTTGAAGTATCTTCACAACATGAAGAGTCAAACAACAACACATTAATTTCCTATGATAATATTTTATCAGCACCTTCAAATGGCAGAATTACTGATATGTATAACATCTGAACACGACAAAATACTCCAGAAATAATATTCATAAACTTTATAACACAAGAGAATTATTGAAAATGTTCTTGTAACTCCAAAATTTTTTCAAGGAAATTTACCCTAAGGGGAAAATCTATTGTTAAACAACTGAAGAGAGGGAAAGGTTAAGTAAGGGTCACTATATACATTCTGAGTATTCTCAAGACAAATATGGAAGCAATCCTATCAGGGGTTTATGCTAGACATGTGAATTCGAATTCGTATTTACTGCGTTTTAGGAGGAAAGGACACTGCCGTAACATAGGGGATACTTTACCATTTTTGCTCTACCTTCACTCATCAACTATATTTACACCGAACACTTTTCTTCAATTACAAATCGAATTGAATATAGAATTTAGGCAAAATGGCCAAGCACTGGGACCTATGACGTCATTCAGCGCCGAAACGGAAATTGACCATAAAAGGTTTAGGAAGGTGTAACGGGCGGAAAACCTGGCAGTCGCACTGAATCAGTTGTTAGGAGAGGGTGGAAAGTAAGATGGAATAAAGAGAATATGAAAGGAGGTACAGTAAAAGAAACGAATGGGGTTGCAGCTAGGGGCCGAAGGCACGCTGCAAAGAACCTTCAGTAATGCCTACAGTGCACAGCACGAGGTGTACTGACGGCACTATAATATCAAGTTTGGAGAAGAATACAAATGAACAGAGAGAGAAATAATAAATCCGCACTTAAGTTATAATAAGAAACAGACGGAATGATCTAGGCCATACATATATAAGTAGGATACACATACATCACTCGACAACAGCTGATCTAGTTGAAAAGAAGCTAATTTGTGACTTACGTAGGCTCTTATCTAAAGACGCAAGCCTGCATGGATACAGCATTATTCACTGCCGGAGTTTCACTCCAGAGGAAATATCAGGTATAATTCTTTCTGATTGGATCCTCTTTGCACGTCAAGAGTTTGTCACAGAGAGAGAGAGAGAGAGAGAGAGAGAGAGAGAGATGCAATACCAGAAGGAAACAGAGAAAAGAGCACGCAAAACCAACAGCAGAGTGCTTGAAAGCAATTACCTCTAACACTCGCCACTTCCCCAAAACAACCAGGCGTTAAAGCGAATGTTTGTCAAGAGGTTCCATGTCCTCCCACAAACATACCTTCTCCATACTTCACGCATTCTTCGACAGAAACTGCCCAGAGAGTGGGCGGGAGATAATGGAAAGTCGATCCCATGAAAGGGCCCCAAGTCCTTCACCATTTCATATTTGTTAATGCACTGTTCGGTCACGGATAACTGAGCGTCCAGCTAACTGATGAGAGTTCTAAGTACCACATGAGGCTATTAACACAAATGTTTGACTTTGTAGGGGTCTAAATGGATAATAAACATACATACATACGTACTGTATATATATATATATATATATATATATATATATATATAGTTTATTATATATTAATAAGTATGTATATATGTAATATATATATATATATATATATATATATATATATATATATATATATATATATATATATATATTTACATATATAAATTCATTCCTTTATCTATATGTTTTCCCGGTAACAAACCGACCTTGGTTTCACAATTCAAGTGGACAGGCAATCAGTAATAAAAAGGATAATTTCATTATTCGGAGACGTCGATCCCAGTTAAGTTTACAAACCTGTAACCAGCAGCTTTGAAGAAACAATTTATTGATATGTCTACAGAAATTATTATTAAAAATAAAACAAAGTAATAGTAATAACTTATTTCTGATGACCAAGCTATAGTGGTCATCCACCAATCATAGATAAATTACTTCTCCTCCCGATCCTTCCACATAACAATGAAAGACTTCGGCAAAACAGAACTACTTTACAGGTTTATGAAGGTTGGATCAGTCTATGGCGGCTTTCCTTTTACTTATATCCCTCACCCTGAGCCACCTGAAAAACAATCCAGAACAACCTTTACAATTCTGGAGTGAAAATTCCAAAAGCAGTATCCGAATATTTTTCTCAAAAAGATGTCTGCACTGCTTTATTCCAAAAGCAAACATTTTTATCGGTTTTCACGAGAAAAGGCAATTTTTCCATTAAAGAAGATTACTAATTATGAGCACATACACAATTCATCCAAAAATCTTAATTAAAACCAACCTATAACATTTAAAGAGAGAGACAACTAACAAATAAGAATACACAGAGTGAATACAAAGCTTCATCATACAATGGTATATCGAGATAAACTATCCAGGCCGTTTTGCATTGTATCACGTTCCAGTTCAAAATTATTTCTAGTCTAATTTATTTACATTCTATTCTGCATCTGTTAAATTACGACTCTCTCTCTCTCTCTCTCTTATTAAATCGGGGCTATTGACGCAAAAAATTCCACTACGAGTAACTGATGATTCAGAGGTCATAATTAAGCATAACGTCATGTAATAAAACATTTTCAATTACGCAAACGTAAAATAATTAACGCAGAACTAATTACATATTTAGCAGCAAACCTTATGAGAGAGCGAGAGAGAGATTCATGCGTAGGTGAAAGCACTAATGGATGGGGAGCCAGGCCGTTGGTAAGGTTGAGGTCAGGGGGTGGTAGTAGCTTAGGCACACGCCCCAGTTGATGATGGCACCAGAACGCCGCATCCTGTCATTTGGGAAGTGCCAAACTTGGCTTACCCAATGACCTACCTCTCTCTCTCTCTCTCTCTCTCTCTCTCTCTCTCTCTCTCTCTCTCTCTCTATCCACCCTCCAATCTCAGCCTCCTGTAGTCATCACCTAATTTCAAAAACCAAGAGTCACATTCTCTTTACTCTTTTGCTCGACTGTCGTCTCACAGTTCATCACCTCACCTGTTTGTTTCATATCTCATCCATTTGGGAACTTGGTTTGATTTGTCCAACTTTTTAATAATTAATGGTGTCTGGTTTTTTTTATTGGCGTAAAACATGGATTCAATATTTGTTTACATTAAAGCTGATTACATACTGAATAACGAGAGAGAGAGAGAGAGAGAGAGAGAGAGAGAGAGAGAGAGAGAGAGAGAGAGAGAGAGGTTACTGGGTAAGCAAGAGGTGGTACTGCGCTATTTTCCGTTTTCACCCCGAACCATATTTTTACGACTGTTTAAGTTTAATGTGATTGAAAACTTCATTTTCTAAATAACCTCACCTTTCCAAGACTTAAAAATTAATATATCAAATATTAGCCTTTTTTTTCA
>NC_089754.1:17002802-17015302 GCF_040412425.1 Macrobrachium rosenbergii
ATGAATCAGATCACCTCCAAAACGGTAAGGTTTGGTCGAAAGCAGCCTCCAATAACTCACGACAAGTGAGCATTTCTGTAACTTATCTAACACTCAATCATTTTCCTTCAGCTAGGTCATTCGCAAAATCCTCTGGGATCGTCGATGGATCATGTCCAAACTAGAATAAAATCATTCATACAAATAAACATACAGATTTTGGATCAGGATCACCGATATCGAACTACAGGTCGACTGTGAAAATTATGAAAATCCCTTACTTTATGTTTGAAGAATTCTGTCAACACAAACCACGTTACACACAAAATCTTCATAGATAACTGCAATAAAGACTGAAAATAACAAGGAGCACAACCAAGATTCTCGGAAAATCATTTAGATAAACTGTCTAATTAAAAAATTATATAAAGTCTACTGACCTTGATATACTTTGTGCAACCAGCTCGATTAAAACAACACTAAAGCCCGGTACTTGGTTTTGGGTTAATCTTTGGTATTCATGTACAAGCTATACCAAATGTTATACAAAGTGAATAAATTTAACCTTGAACCGCACAAGATGACAAATAAGAAATAGCATTTTTAAACCATTAACAGATTGTAACATTTCCTTGACACCAACCAATACATATACTGTACAACAGTGATACTTGAAGCACAATCAAAAGATCAACACCATGCAAAAAATTATACAAATCAGATCAGAAGGAAAGAGAAACTTTCCGAGACTGAATTTTAAAGAACGTTGGAAGAATAACACGTGAGGATCTGAGAGACAGAGAGAAAGAGAGAGAACCATCGCCAATAGCAGTTGTGTTTTCTTAATAATCATAAAACAGACCTTGGGGAGGCAAAACCAAATATTTAGATTTATGAAAAGGAAAGAATCGGATGACATCGTAAGCAAAGAAGGTCATCCTTCACACAAGAGTTGAATAATAGCTGCTATAGTCGCCCTGTCTGGTAGACGTCGGTCCGATTTTTAAGAACATAATGTTAATTAAAAAGTCTTGTATTTGCTCACGGTAAACACGATTAAAAAAACGCATTAAGAAACCAACAGCATTGAGACAAGTTCAAACCCATTACATGAGACATGCATCAGCTTCCAAACACTGAGTTGTATACATCAAAGTCACTCCCGAAAAGACCACGAAAAAAAAAAAAAAAAAGGCCTTAGCAAGGCTGGGTGTAATGCCCTCCAGGCAATGAACGATGTTTATTCCATTTACGACCCAATGGTTTGTTAACATAGGGGTGCGGGAGAGGAATATTCAGCTGTGTAGTGGTGATAATGGAAGGAAAGGAAGGAAAGGAAAGGAAGGAACGGAAAGGGAAGGGAAGGAACGGAAAGGAAGGGAAGGAACGGAGAGGAAAGGACAGGGAAGGGGAGTGGGGGGGGGGAGAGTCTGGATCAACAACTACATGCTTGATGGAGTGCGTGTTATCTCAGCTTATCTAAGTGATGGTAGAGCATTTCAAATCACTACAAGTACAGTAGACAAAGAAAGCATGAACGAGAAAATATTTAGGCGCCTTCTAGAGTAAAGAGACGGAAGATGGGGTTAAGAAAAGACGCAGAAGAGGCGCCCCCCCCCAAAAAAAAAAAAAAAAAAAGATAGCGGGAAGGGGGGAAGCAGGGAAACGGAGGAAGAAAAGGAACTGATTGGGATGGAAGAGTATGCAGAGGAGAGCGAACACTGATGAAAGAGAGAAGAGAGCAGACGGCAGAGGATGATGTTGCAAGACCAAAATCAATGAAACGAAGAAAACACAGATGATAAGATCCAAAACGAAACCTATTAATATCTGCCACAAAGAATGAATACTGTTCTTCATTTCGTGACGTCACGAACCAACTACGCAGATGCCTCAGAGATCAAAGCAAAAAACTAACATGGTCTTGACGAAAGAATTTTTAAAGAAAAAGTAATTTCATTTTATACAACATTTCTTTTGCGATAGGATTTTACGGACTGTCACGTTACTTCTTAAAAAAAAAAATAAAAAAACTATACATATTGCTTCTCATAAAAAACCTGAGTTGGAAAGTCACTCTTCATATTTAGAAATTATGAAAAAACGCAGAAACGAATAACATGACTGTCTTCCTGTTAAGTGTGTGTGTGTGTGTGTATGTATATATATATATATATATATATATATATATATATATATATATATATATATGCATACACATACATACATAAATATATATACATATATATATATATATATATATATATATATATATATATATATATATATATATATATATATATAATTAGCAAACTCAAACAAATACTCGTCAAATAAACGGCACGTCTTTTGAGAGTGTTAGTATGTTTTTCTTCTACACATGACATCAATTTACAAAACATTCATCATGTTATTACTACCATTGTGTCTAAGTAGGGCACTAACGAACATAATTCATAAAATGCTTTGACGCAATTCTTACCAAAAATACTAAACGGAACAATATGAAAGCTTTTATTTCTACAAGAACCTACGTTATACAAAATGTTTTTAAAGCATTCAAAAATTCAAATGATTACGAAGAAACACGCATCCTATAACCAAAAATTCTTGACAACAGACAATTTTACGGTCTTCCAGGATATATCACATTTCATAGGTGAAACATACATATGAAGTAAGGGACATACATTTCTTCCTGATATATTACAATAACTAAAAAAACACCGTACCATATAATCATGGCATTAACTTATCATTACCACAAACTATTAACAACTGACAGCATTTACAAATTTCCAGTTCATGAACAAATTTCCAGTTCATGAGACGCCCAATTTACAAACTATTTTAACTCCAAATTCTTCAAAACTCTGAGGTCAGATGAGGAGACCTGATTTCGCAAACAGCCTGAATAGCTTCCATTTCAAGATAAAATCGATAGCAGGACAAGCCACTTAAAGTCAGTGCCGATGACCTTGTCAGTCACAGCGCTTGTCGAGTCCCTTATCCAGTCAATCATCATTAAACGCCGATATCAGACTTCAAGGACTATCACATACGCTGTAGAGCTTCCGACTTGCCTAGTAGTGTCTGGATGCTAATGTGCTTTAGGCCAGGCGAAATATAATCCTGAATTGGCACGGTAAAAAAATTTACATATTCTTGCAACAAGCTCTGCGCTTCTGATAAACAATGGCGCCACCAAAAGAAAATGCAAATTTGGCTTCACAACCACAACAAACCAGAGACATCGCTGCTGAATGCATGTGCAGTACTTGCGTCGTTCCTGCTGCAAAGCTACACTCTAAAAGTCCTTTCGTATTTCTTACAGGACGATGAGTGACTATGCAACGGATAAATATCCGTATTATACCCATTCAGATAAAAGGTTATTATTTCAACTCTAATTCCATAAAACTTCAGCTTTTACTACACGGCATGGTGAGTAGGATTACAAGAGAGGAAATTGTATTTTCATCCGAGTAAATGAGGAGCAACGTGTCAAGAGCATCATTAAAAATAATTGAAAAGGCCATTCCGAATACAGAGAAGATTCACAGGAAAGTTCGACGGACAAGAGAGGTGGTGGTTTATTGCTCCCCAGCTCAAAACTAATGTCATCCTGCATGATGTCACAAAATTTGATTATGTAACGAGAAACCCCAAAGACTCGGCAATGAGAAAGAGGAAATGACGGATGAATTAACTAATCAAATCAAAACTACAGCCGAAAGACTCAAGTTATCTATGCCAGTGATTTTAATTTGACACTTTACAAAATCTCTGTGCTGCGCCCCCTTCATGATCTGTCACAAGTCAGATTCCTTCTTCAACATTATCATTCCAAGAGTTTAGCAGTTACACTTATAAGCTGTTCACAAACGACGGGGTGGGGGTTGGGGGTGGGGGATTAGCTACATCAGAAACAGCTGAAGACATCAAAGGGTTTTATAGAATAAAACTTGATCCGAACATCATAAAAAGTTGGAAAATGTACTATTCTAAACTATCTACATTTCCGATTGGAACTAAGTTTTTCCACGAAATCGTAGATTATTTAAGAGCCAACGGAGTAAACAGGGTATTCATACTAACGGTGTATTCTTAGCAATACGTTCAACTTCATAAGCATTAAACACTAAAAAAACCTTGAATGATGTGCGACCAATGGCTTAATTCATGTCCACCAACCCACAGTACCTCAACCCAGGCTTAAGCAAGACGTTCAACCTTTGCTATGAACTTCATAAGGCAACGAAAATGACCTTACCTTTTTCAATGTCTTACCGACTGAAGATCTTGTCAAGAGTCTCCCCACGAATGAATTAGCAAAGGAGACAAATGCCAAAGTCTATCTTAAATGTGCCTCTTAAATGTGGAAACAAGACTAGTGAAGTGAAGAATGCCAGAAGATACAAATACATTCAGAGACAGGAAACGAATAACTGAACTATGAGAGAAGGTCGAAAGGAAATGTCTCATGGACAAGAAACTATTTAGGATGTGAAATTTCAACAACGTTTATAGCCCCAAAATGTAAAATATTTATTTCGCTTTTCCATTCTTTTTTCTTATGAACACAAAAAATAAATGAATAAGAAAGTGATCATTTAACTGACAGGCTATTTGAAAAAGACGTACAAGCTACGTCCCAAGTTGGAACATCCAAGCCGAACTCCAAATGTAACTACAATAACAAAAACAACTAGCTGTTATACAATAAGGAAAATTTCTAAAACGAGGGGGAAATGGTCAGAAGTAAAACGAAAACCACTACTTATGTGACGACAAATTCAACAAGACCAAAATGAGAGGCCGTAGGACGAAATAGCTAAGGATTAAACTAGCTGGGCCCTTGAACGAATTCGGGCACAGGACAAGGGTATTGGAAAAGATGTCCGCATACTTCGCCATGGCTACCGCATGCCATTCTAACATAATGGACTCTCGGGAGAAGACACGGGGAAGAAGTTAGGGCACGGCAGGTCAACGACAGAAAGGTCAAGGTGGTCAGGAAACTATTTACAAAGGGGAAGAAGAGGAGATACAGAGCACGAATTTTACGTAATGTGCGTAGTCGCTGAGAAAATACTTCGGTGTGAAAATAACTTTTCGCAAGTTGTAATCGTATTTCAACAGAGACCTTTCACATTCACAACTGATTCCTGATTCCCTTTCCCTGCCGAGAGCAACAACCAGATTCGCTGAACAGCAGCACCAATATGCAGTAAATGTGCCTCGCTGTCCAACTTCTCAGTTCCAGGGGTCCTTTATTCCTCGAACCGTTGGACTGTTGAACAGCCTCCCAGAGGATGTCGCGCAATTGGAACTTCAAAAGTTCAAGCGAAAATACAATGCATTGCTACCCGAATAGTCTTCTTCTTGCATTTTGATACATTTTTATCTATTTATTAATTAATTTTTTTAATAAGTGGTATCTCTTCTTTCTGTATTTCACTTTACCTCCTCTTACTTCTTCCTAATGAACACCATATTCTTGGGAAGCTTGAATTTCAAGTCAATGGCCCCTGTGGGCTTGTTCCATATACGTAGGTTTCATCTTCTAAATAATAATAATAATAATAATAATAATAATAATAATAATAATAATAATAATAATAATAATAATAATAATAATAATAATAATAATAGGATGGGCAGTACTCATGGCAAACAGCAAGTGTGGCACTTGTAAGAAGTGGCACTGTCACTTCTCGGGACCCACTGTTAGTTACCTATCAAAATAGTAAACAAACTCAGCGTTTTAACTTGTCGAGACTAGCAGCATGGTAAATGTGTTAATGATTACCATTCACTGATGGTCACCGATCCTATAATAGTAATGATAAAAACAAACACTGCATAAGTTCAATGACCATAGGACAACCTGTGTACTTAATTTCGTTAGAAATCTCGGCAACATCTTAAAACAGATCAACTTAAGTGTGGTCGACCACGTAGATATTTTGGTCATCAGTTTTTCTTGTCAATAATGGAACTAAAGTTACTGTCTTAAGAATATGGAGTTATTAATATTTTTTCATGGATAGCAACATATAAATCTGGAACAAGGCAGCTATAATAATGCAAAACCCAGCAACACCATATTTGCTTAATAGATGGAACTGAAAATTTCATCTCCATTTCACTATTTGAAAAACACTAAATTTACATGCAAATACATATTTCATGCCCACCAAGACCAGAATCTCAATGGTTTTATCAAGTCATAAACTATCCAATCTCCTGGTAAGATATACAGTAAACCGGGAATTTCATATACCGCGGGCTTTTAATTTTAGGATAAAATGTAACCAAGAGATAATAGATACACTCGCAAATTTAACTACTGCTAATTGGTCTTCTAAAGTAATAAATCTTTTCTTATTTCCGGCATCTGTTCGAAGAGTATTCGGAAAGATCCTCAAGGGTTGTTTTTGTTTTTCGAAAAGTAGACCCCACCTATAGACACCTACTAATTGGTCTTCTAAAGTACTCCCTATGATGACAAAAATATAAGAACTATTGCATCTTCAAAAAATCAATTCTTATTTTTATAATACTGTTACCCCCACAAAAATAAAAGGTGTCACTTAGAATGTCTTGAAAGACACAACTTCTAATTTTGAAAACACTAATACCAATAAGAAGTAAAGAATTTCTCCCACTGTATTGTTTTAAAACAAAACGTTCTTATTTTTCTATTCTAATACTTAGGAGAAGTAAAGATTACCTTCTGTGATGCCTTTAAAGAATGAAATGATAAAACTTTAGTGTGACATTAATATCAAGGGATGTTAAAAGTCTTCGCCTGTGACGTAATGAAAACCAAAATCTCTGATTTTCCAATTAACAAGATGTAAACGGTTTAAAACATGCTATTACAGTTTCCTCTTCTAACTTTATGCAGTCGTTTTAAAGCCATATTATAAAAATTAAATTTTCCCTTTGGGGTTAAACACCAAAATAAGGCTCGCAATGAACTGATTTCGTTTTACAAGACTCGTATGTTGATCACAATGTGATAAGAAGATAATATATATATATATATATATATATATATATATATATATATATATATATATATATATATATATATATATATATATATATATATATATATATATATATTATAGATTTCATTACTGTTTTAAATCTTTTCCCTTTTATGGAATCGATTCTCTTTTCTTTCATTTTCTTCATTATATAACATTTAAAACTGGCGATGATCTCACTACTCAAATGAAAAATCAGTTAAATAATGATATTAGTGATGACCGCGATGATGATAAGGAGGAGGAGGAGGAAGAAGAGAATGATACTGATGATAAAAAGACAAAAACATCACCAGCTCTAAAATTTAATATATTCGAAATATCATCATCGTTCTATATCCTTCACAATTCACCTCCCCGACATCAATTCTCACGACGATTCCTGCATCCAACCCACAGTGGAGGAGGAAGGGATTATCAAGTTATTCTAATAACCACTGAAATATATTTGACTCGTTAGGGCAGTGGTTCTTAACCAGGGGTGCGAAGGCGGTTCCTAAGGGGTGCGAGGATGCCTATGAATAATTAGAGCAAAATATATTTTAATATACGCATGCTATTTTTTTTCAGCAAAAAATAAAATAAATAATAATTATAATAATAATACTAATTATTATTATTATTTTAGTTTTTGTTTTATTTCAGTAACACAAGGGGTGCGAGAACTGACTGCTGATTCGGAAGGGGTGCATGCATTGAAAAAGGTTAAGAACCACTGCGTTAGGGGATGATATTCGAGGACCCACTTGCCTCTCAACTAGAATCATTGTAATGCATTACACTGATGACCACCGTTGTTGTCATACAAACACACCAAATCAAAACAATCGATGAAGCTAATACATTATTATGTCGTTTATGCCCTAAGTTTCTATAACATTAATAAATAGTATTACTAAATCTACCGATCTGGTCGATTGATATGTAGCTTATGACAGCATATTTTGTGGATCTAATTAATAGCATTATATCAACCAATCACCCGTATCCATTACAAATTAAGCCCAGAGAATTGACTAAAATATGCAATTAGTCGACTACGAAGATAACACATGGAAGGTTTTTGCTTGAATACAAGTTCACGAAACACAACCACATACTAAAGTCTGTAAACCCTAACAGTAATATCAAATCAGTGAGTTCCACTACCACAAGTTTCACGACACGTGTGGATGACGCAGAAGTCTACTAATCCATTACGATAAAGTCAAAATAACAATCACGATACAAACGTTTGCGGATCAATTACGATACACACGTCCAACAATCCATTTCAAAAAATAAGATAAAAATGCGCCCAAGTTTCTTCGGCGCAATCGAGTTTTCTGCACAGCATATAATGCTGTATGTAACTCTCAGCCACACCCATGAAACTCTCAGCCGCGGCCCATGAAACTTTCAGCCACGGCCCGGTGATGGCCTGTGTTGTTGGCACCTATAGCGGTGCCAGACGCACGATCATGGCTAACTTTAACCTTAAATCAAATAAAAACTACTGAGTCTAGAGGGCTGCAATTTGGTATGTTTGATGATTGGACGGTAGATGGTCAACATGCCAATTTGCAACCCTCTAGCCTCAGTAGTTTTTAAGATCTGAGGGCGGACAGAAAAAGTGCGGACGGACAGACAAATAGCCTCCTCAATAGTTTTCTTTTATAGAAAACCAATACAACAGCATCATTACTTCATTAAGATCTAGTTCGATAATCAGTTATGATAATGTCCAACGATGAATTACAACAGAAACCTCCAACTATCCATTATGAGAAAAAATTTAAGAAGCCATTCCGATATAAGAGGAAGGAATAATTACGATATGATTCAAGTATATCACGATAATCAAGTCCAAGGACTCACTAAGCTAAAGTCCAAAGATTAAGCCTTTTTCACATCACATTCCAGAAACACGTCGATAAGAAGACCGGAAATACTTAAAAGAGAAAAAAGCTGAATTCTAACATATCATGCAAAAACTCATTCGATGTAAATGTACACTTACAGAAGAACTAATTAAGTTAGACTAAAATGCATTCATATGCCAGGTGCTGTTAGCGAGGGGAGAAAACATGAAGTTCTCGGGTTTATTGCTTCAATAAAATGGACTACAACATAAATGCCGGAGTATCCATATTCTTACGGCAAACACTATTCCCCCTTTAAGAAAACAACCACCTGCACAGGTGACATAAAAAAAAAAAAATCATACCAGCACGATCCCTTCTGCAAGCAAATCTCATCTGAAACGACTCAGGAAGGAAGCGCACATGGTCCCAAGTCATAAGCACACTGGTTGCATCCATCAAATGTCACTGATTAATGGGCTCCTTAGTTCATGATTAATGAGTATATCTAAGGCCATTCACTATCCAAACGGCCTGCTAAGATACGGCACCCTAGAACATCGAACTTGACCCCTGAAGTGAACCTCTTATGCATGCATAAACATCAGAGCAATCGATACTGGCCCACACTTACTTGAATAATGATAAGCGATGAAAGCACGAAAATGTTCCTACTTCTGGATAAGAAATCGTGGCAGCTTCAAAGCATTCCAATTTCTGTTTATCATTACAATGATAAGAAACGAGATATCTGTAGCATTAAATCATTCCTCACTCGTATGCTTTTTAGATTTGTTTGTGGTATCTGTGCGGAGGAGGAAGTCATTCTGGCATACGTTTGTTAAAATGTATGACTATTTACAGCATAAAAAGGACCAGAACCACCTTTGCCAATCACTCTAGATCCTAATAAAAGGAAGTAAACATATACGTGATTGAGTACAATTTTAGTATTTTAGAGACAAACGAGGGAGAAAAGACTAATAGGTCTGTCATTTCATTCTTACAACATAAGAAAAACGGACATGAAAAGTCCCGTAAAACTTCAAGCAAAACTAAAAATTCTTATTTATTAGGGTAGTTCATGCGCCAATTTACAACATGGCAAAACCTATCCCCTTTTCACACGATAATACTACAAATATTATGGCTACACTAAACTTCATTCAGTTTCTTAGCTTAAAACTATCAAGCGAAACAAGTCGACGGTATTATGTAACACCTGACTGCTTAAAACAATCCCAAAAAGAACTCAGTTTAACAGTTTTAGGCCGACACTAGCTACTGACGGAAAAAAGGCGTTAACTGCTGAGAGAGAGAGAGAGAGAGAGAGAGAGAGAGAGAGAGAGAGGGGGGAGGGAGACTTAACTTATATCAGACAAAATGTTGAGCTAAAGCGATTAAGCAACCTATAACCTTTGCCCACTGCTGAAATCAAAAGTGCGTTTTGTATCTAACCACGATAAGCATTGCTTATGAAGTTGCAAAAAGGTTGAAGTAATTTGCTTTTAGTTTTCTGTAAAAGAAAACTACTGAGATGGCTATTTGTCTGCCCGTCCGCACTTTTTCTGTTTGCCCTCAGAGCCTAAAACCTACTGAGGCTAGAGGGCTGCAAATTGGTATGTTAATCTTCCACCCTCCAATCATCAAATATACCAAATTGCAGCCCTCTAGCCTCAGTAGTTTTTATCTTATTTAAGTTTAAAGTTAGCCATGATCGTGCGTCTGGCAACGCTATTGGTGCCAACAACACAGGCCACCACCAGCCCGAGGCTGAAAGTTTCATGGGCCGCAGCCGAGAGTTTCATGGGCCGTGGCTGCGAGTTTCATACAGCATTACAAGTTGTACAGAAACTAGATTGCGCTTAAACTTCGGCACACTTTTTACTTGTTTCTTCTCACTCTCTCTCAACGCAACACTAACACACTAAATAACCTAGTTAGCAATATGGAGCCCTTCCAATGTCACGTCTTCATTCACCTTCCTCATAACTTCCAATTAACTCTATATCACCTTAATAAATTCAGATGTTGGCCCTCTGCCCACAGCAACAGGTGCTCCTTCCAAACTACAGTGAGAAGGGAGGGTATCACGGCTTAACATGCGAACTATTGACGTAGATACCAAAACCTTATCGTGCAATTTACTTGATCAAAATTTTTGTGTCGCCACATTACCTTAATTACGCTTCCTTTTAACAAGTAACCGCTATGTCTATAAAACATATTCAGATGTTATTTAATCAACTAATAAACAAAGATGGATTACATTGAGAAACAAGGGGAGGAAATTATTTCTATCAATTCGGCGATTACAAAACACAGGATGGAGCAGGATAAAATTCACCGAAGGAAATGCGGGTATTATTTGTCCTGGAGTTTCGTAACTCGACATATCTAATCACTTAAACCACTGGTATCTAGCTTAGCGCTGGTGGGGGTAAGCATATTCTGCATGCTCGCAGGTTGGCAAGGAAACTCAGGAAATAACACCAGTGTGATTTCCCATCCAAAAAGACTTTTTGTTTTTTCT
Organism: Macrobrachium rosenbergii; assembly: GCF_040412425.1. Lineage (NCBI taxonomy): Eukaryota > Metazoa > Arthropoda > Malacostraca > Decapoda > Palaemonidae > Macrobrachium > Macrobrachium rosenbergii. The sequence goes on from NC_089754.1 coordinate 17,014,214, forward strand.
TGTTCTTACCCGAGTGAATCTCAAGTTACTAAACTGTCATTTTCTCACTCAAGTACAGTCCAATTTCCGCGACCTCTTATCTTTAATTAAACAAACAACCCGTCCCGTTAACTGACGCCCATTTCTCTCGAAGTCCTGTCGATGTCAAACCCATTTTCCGCAGTGCTATTAATACCATTTGTTAGTTGTTCATCTTAATAATCTTTCTAATCCTAATGCACCATCTTTCTCGCTTCCTCTTCCCCCTCCTCTTCACTCCACTCACATTGCCCCAAAAATATTTGGCAGACTGAGTGACCCCACACCACCTGTACTGTGTGAGAGAGAGAGAGAGAGAGAGAGAGAGAGAGAGAGAGAGAGAGAGAGAGAGAGAGAGAGAGAGAGAGAGAGAGAGAGGGGGGGGGGAAGCGTCTAAAACCTTACTATTAAGGAGCTTTCCTCACCGGGAAGACAATAAGAAATTCCTAGTATCATATTTTCTCGTGAAAACTGAGTAGTCCATGTTTTTAACATATACGACAAATCGCCGTAAAATAAAAACAATATTATGATAAACGAAACAGTAATTACCAAATGGGCCACCCTGCTTGCATGAAGGATTCCCCTGCTGGCTATCCTCACCTGTAAAGAGAAACAACACTAAGTTAAAACATAATAATAATGATAATAATAATAATAATAATAATAATAATAATAATAATAATAATAATAATAATAACACGGAAGAAAAAGAAAAAGAAGAAGATGATCAGTTACGTTCCTTCAAAGCACTACTTACACTCAACCTCCGTCCCATTTCCAAATCCTAAAGTTTTTACTAAAAATTTACTCAAAATGCAATACAGCGCTCTGTTTTATAACCACTGCAAACATCAAAACCATGATAATTTATTCTTTCAATATTAGGATATTAAGCCTTTCCCCCTCCCCTTAATAGGCGACAACTTCAGAGAAACGCCTACGCATCGGTCATTGCCACATTCCTATTTTAACTGCTAAATCGTGGATGACAGCCCACATAAAAACGTAAAATGTATGCATGTATGTATGTATGTAGTCTCTTTACAATTTAAAAAATATATTACAAGA
>NC_089754.1:17020302-17032802 GCF_040412425.1 Macrobrachium rosenbergii
GGCAACAGAGCAACAACACTTCTGGTGTTACACAAGAACCAAGAACAAATAAAAAACCACTGAAATAACAACATTTGAAGGTTTTACAGACAGTCCGCGACAGACGACAGTAGAAATATTACACTTTCGTAACAATAAAACGTCAGTATTAAAAGAAAATGCGAGTAAGGAAGGTAGAGAGAGAGAGAGAGAGAGAGAGAGAGAGAGAGAGAGAGAGAGAGAGAGAGAGAGAGAGAGAGAGATTCAAAGAAAACATTTTCCTTCGTAAGCACGTTAAGAAGTCAGAACTCACATCATCGTGTGAGTGTGGTATTCTAAATCAGTCACTTCAAGAGACAAGGAATAACAGAAGAGAAACGCGGAATGATAGAGAGAGAGAGAGAGAGAGAGAGAGAGAGAGAGAGAGAGAGAGAGATTCACATATATACATAGAGTTTCATCGATACATGCGATGCCATTCCACAGGTTTCCAAAGAGTATAGAAACATGAGCCTTGAAGCGCTGTGGTATGATTCTAGGCTCTCAGCCTATGAACAAGCGTTTGATTCCCAAGCCAGGCAGGGAAAGCCACTGCACACTACTTTTCTTTGAAATCCTACATGCGTTGACCACCAGTGAGAGAGAAGAGAGAGAGAGAGAGAGAGAGAGAGAGAGAGAGAGAGAGAGAGAGAGAGAGATCTGGATAAAACAATTAAGATTTTCATATCATACCCTCTGCTTACTCTCTCATCTGGATAAAACCATAAGATTTTCATATGTATACTGTATCTGTCTGTATATATATATATATATATATATATATATATATATATATATATATATATACATATATATATATATATACACACACACATATATATATATATATATATATATATATATATATATATATATATATATATATATATATATATATATATATATATGTATGAGAAGAGAGAGAGAGAGAGAGAGAGAGAGAGAGAGTGGACACACGTGTTTGTGCACACATATCGAAATCTACGTATGTTCCTATAATCCTTAATGGATCGACAACCGCGTGACAAGGCATTTATTTATAAATTTACAACTCGACGCGATGGTCAGTCAGACGCAGAGGAGGAAGACGAGAAGAAGGCGTATTATGCAATGACGTCATTCAGTGGTTCATGTTTCAGCATTCAGTTTAATTCCCAAACACCAGATGATTCTCCTCCAAGTTACTCAACAACTCAATGAAACGCTGACCTCAAAAGAGAGAGAGAGAGAGAGAGAGAGAGAGAGAGAGAGAGAGAGAGAGAAAGAGAATCTTACATAAGTTGACGTATAGATATAATACAGTTTTCTTAATTCCATGGTGCCACAAGTGCAATCATTAAGGCTATATGCACTGCTCTTTGTTCGAAAAGATATATTTCCCTTAAAGAATTAGATCAATTTGTTATAAAATTTTTTTCCTTATAAATATTGCAAATATTCCCACGAGAACGGTCTTGCAATCAAATAATGTTTAAAAAAAACACAACTGCTACTCTGAGGTAAATAATAATCAATTATCTAAATGTCAAAATAAAGGTAATATTTCAACAAGGACCGGGACCATGACGGCGCGATGCGCATTCTTCTTAGATTAAAAAATTACCAAGCAGTAGCTAGATCTTACTTTTCTTGAAATCCATTTAACTTCGGTGAAAATGTACAAAGAAAAAAAAAAAATTCAAAATTTCACAAGGACAGGAGACGGCTCCAGGGGAGATGAGTTACTATCTAATTGTTTAGTCTTCATAAAAATCCCTTGGGAAAAACAAGTCGACTGTTTGATAACGGAGGCCAGTGTAAAACAACCAGGACCCACTAACTTGGGAAAACGATCTCCTGAATTATTTACTGCACCGAGAGAAGATGAACAGTATATAAGAAGCATTGTTACAAACACACACTGAATTCTTGCCATCCTCGGTGAAATTAAAATCTCAACATTTTCGTAAACAGTCTATAACTTCAAACCACAAACCCGTATTAAATGTGATTGACAAGTTTTATAGTGTCCCTTTCCAATTCTAATTTACATTTGCAGAATGTGCTCTCAAGTGATGCGTGACCGTCTAATCGTACTTAATTCAAATTCCCAATTTACTAAAAACGACAACTTACATTGTGAGACGTAATTATGTAAATAGGTTAAAAATGTAAATATTTAACAAGAGCCTCATGAAAATTCATAAAAAAAAGAAAATGAATGCAATAAGCGCCAACCAATGTACCAACATCTTATAATAGTTATATAAAACAGGAAAACGAGGAAACAGTGTACCACTTAGAACTGTGCGGACAAACTTTTGTAAAACTTCGAACCCCGCTGCAATTCAAACCTCATTTTATGAGAACTTCCTTTAATGCTCTGAGGCCTGTCTACCACAACCAACCTTAAGAGGAATAAGAATCTAAACGTTGGCGCTTTGATGTTGCCGTGACGTCACGGCGTCGGCAGGGTGGACCCCTCCTCTTTAAATGCCTCCGTTCATTGGATAAATCATTGCTGAATCTTGGAGTTACCCAGTTTGCTCTGCATTCATAGAAAGAAGGCGGCTTGCTAGTGTGTACGTGTTCGATTACTCGCCTTCATTCTGGCTGGTATTTTTTCATCTTACTAACATGAAGAAAGAATAGTACGTTCTTAGAATATAAAACGGAATTTCCCTTCTCTGGTGTGTCTTAATAAACAACCCTGGGATTCCATTCTCTTTTAACTGCACACCGCTTTTCTTTATAATGCAAACTACAAGTGGTAGCGGAGTTCCAAAGTTCATTGCGCTTTACGATCGTTTCCATGCTGATTATACCGCTCCGTTTCTATACTTGAATTTTCGTTTGATTTACCAACTTAAATTTCTTGTTCATTCTTTGGCCTCCCAACTGTCTTATCTTATACTTGGCATTCTCCTAATTCTTTTTCAAGGCCCTCATGCCATTTCTTTCCTTACGCTCAACTTGTGTCTTTTCTTTTACCGTTGTGAACTAATTTCCTTTTCCTTTCAAAACGTTTGACCAGTTTCCCATTTTTTCATAATTTTTTTTTTTTGCTTCCTTTTCCTCTTTGAAGAGGAGAGAAAGCACATGCGCTTCAATATATACTGTATACATCATACACACACACACACACACACACATATATATATGTATAACATATGTGTGTGTGTACAAAACCCTTATTAATATTATCAAACGGTATAAATACTAAAAATTATGCCAGTGTAAAAGGCGCAAATCATCCATAACGGGATAAAACATAACGCCTGCCTATAAAAGAAGACAGATAGAGAGAAGCAGTGAACAAGCTACTTCAAGATGCTGTCAATCACTCAAGTCACTCTCGAGAAATAAGAGATCCTGCTTGATTTTCAAGGCAGCTACAATGAAGATAGCAATTCCGTCATAAGAAGTAATACTTCAGCTTCACTTCTCATTTATCCCTATTGCAGACAAGTGAGAAGTCGGAATCCATCACTGTCGTCGTAAAACTTCGTCAGGAGAAAATCTGAACCGAGGCCTCCGTCGCGAGGAAACAGGATATCGGCCGCTACTTGACCTACATCCATCTGCCCAATCAGTCCTACACTACAATACATTGTGTGTAGCCCCGTAAATCTTTTCCATGTTTAACAACACTGGTTTTCAGGTAATGAACTCAGCGTCGACACTTGCCGTCGTTCAGCCTGGGGCCAGACGGTCTCACCCTTGGTCCCCATAAAAGTATGCAGAATAAAAGGCGACTCAGTCCGAACTTCAAGACGGGGCAACAGTTCCTTTGGTCAGGCACTGCCGTGTTGACCTCTTTCTTGTATGCTACTGCCGTCATTTTTGACGGTATGCGTATAACAGTGCCAATATTAATACTGGTGATGACGACGACGCTGCAACTGCTACTGCTGGTCGCGGTAACATTAAAAAATACGAACAGCAATAGTCATAAAATCAGTATTATGTCTCAAAAGCCTGAAACGTACGAGAGCAAAAATTTGAAATGATTAAATCCACGTCTAACAATGGTACCACAAGAAACACAAGGTAATATCAATATTTCTCTGACGCACATACGTGCCAGTGAATAAATGTGACTTCCTCCTTTCTGATGAAAAGACACATCCAAGAAATCTTCTCTGAGTAATATAATTATGCAAGAGGGTGACAACATAGTTACTGCTTAGCATTATCTTCGCAACGCACAAGAATGTCCACAAACCCTATTTTCACGATCAACACGTTTCCCTATTTACACGATTTTTAAAAGCTTATCCTCGTCACTTCCCAGACTTGATTACATAAATAACAGAGCATTTACACAATCAATATCAAAATAGCTTTTCTTCTTTTTATATATATATATATATATAATTATATATATATATATATATATATATATATATATATATATATATATATATATATATATATATATATATATATATATATATATAATAACGTAAAAATGCAGCCTTTGAGAGAACTTTTATAAAAGTATCTTCATGACAATGGCTTGAGTGGTGTCAATGCGGGCAGGTACCAGCTCTGGAGGCCTGTAGTGTTGAATAAAGAAATATAACGTCATCGCTGTCCTTGCCATTGTATCTCGGACAGAGTTACGTAAGGAGGCTGCGATGTTTAGCTTAACGAACGAATCAATTAAGTATAAACCAGAGAACAGTACAAAATAAAATTTTCAATGCTTCCATGTCTTACAGCCAAGTTCAAATCTCGCTGGTAAATGAATGAAAACAAATGAAACAGGCCATTATGCTGTAATATTGTCACTGTCAACCTTGTTCAGCACACAATTTTTGAATGAACAAATCATGTTTGAATAAACAAAGGCATGTGTGTGGGCATGTGCAAGAATGAGAACTAAACATTACACTCTTCAAATTAATATAGAATTAACAGATGTTTGTCGTGTAACAGAATTAAATTGGGAGTGGGAAAAAACACGCTGGTGAAACGTGCAAAGTCTGAACAAGAAATCAAGACAAATAAAATCCCAGCTTGTTTCCAATGAGTTGTCGATTTATCTAACTTTCATGGGTTAAGGATCCATATATCTTTTGGGGTTCAACAGAGTCAAGAAATATGGAAACTTTCGAATAGCATGAACATATGTCGAGAGCAAAGGATGAGGAAAAAGAGAAACTAATATAATCCCGCTGAAAGTCTATCAAATCCTTCTTTCTTCTGCCAAACGCCCTTTCTTTCTTCTTCCTCTTTTATATGTTCCTATGGTTTGCTATATACGACACTGGCTTGGCTGTTTCATAGATATAGCAGTAACATAGGGCACAAAAGTTAGGACGAAAACAGAAAATAACCAAGATCTATAGACGAAAATTGGGAGACCATGGAAAGCTGAAACTGAGGTAGTACCTATCATCCTGGGAGCATTAAGACTAATTCCAGAGACCCTCACGAGGAACATGGTTATCTCCAGTCAAGTGTACTACTCGGCACACCAAGTATAATTATGAGATTGCTGAGATCTTTAGAAAAACAGGGTTAACTTGGTTCAGATTCTCAGGAGGTAGAATGCACACCCGGATACCAACTCGGGTTTAGAGACCTAACAAGCCTGTACGAAGAAAAGTTAAGTATACCTTAGTTTTACCAGACCACTGAGCTGATTAACAGCTCTCCTAGAGAGGGCTGGCCCGAAGGATTAGACTTATTTTACATGGCTAAGAACCAATTGGTTACTTAGCAATGGGACCTACAGCTTATTGTGGAATCCGAACCACATTATAGCGAGAAATGAATTTCTATCATCAGATATAAACTCCTCTAACTCTTCATCAGCCGGCCGGAGACTCGAACTCGGGCCTAGTGAGTTCCAGTCCACAGCTCTACCGACTCGCCCAACGAAGAGCTTACCTGAACCAAAAAAAATAATAACTAACCTTGTTCACGGAGAAGTTTTACATCCATAATGTACTCAGTACAACAATTTTAAAATAAAACGCAAAAGTTCTATTTCGGATGGTCATGGTCGGTACAGCTTTTTTTTACAAACTGAAGAAAATACCAGTACTGAAATCGTAAGGAAACGTGACTCCTTTCTGCTCAGTGGCTGTTTGAAACTTTCATAGTTTTGCGAAAGATAAAAAGCTTCGAGTAAGTTTCGTAATCTGAACGTAATTAGAAGAACACAATCTATAATCAAGGCTCAGTTTGGGGAATTATGCTTACCTTTCTTTGCCTAACAAACATACCACCCGCCCCCGCCCCTCCGCCCCAAAAGTTAAATAGGCTCATAATCCAACTAATTAGTTGCATGGCGGAAATAGCCTACATGTTAAGTCGATGATATAGCTAGTATCCGTAGTCAGAATTTTGTTCTTAGAATGCTTAAAAGTATACCTTAGTTTTACCAGACCACTGAGCTGATTAACAGCTCTCCTAGGGCTGGCCCGAAGGATTAGACTTATTTTACGTGGCTAAGAACCAATTGGTTACCTAGCAACGGGACCTACAGCTTATTGTGGAATCCGAACCACATTATAGCGAGAAATTAATTTCTATCACCAGAAATAAATTCCTCTAATTCTTCATTAGCCGGCCGGGGACTCGAACTCGGGCCTAGCGAGTGCTAGCCCACAACTCTACCTACTCCCCCAAAGAGGAACTCTTAAAATGCTGAAGTGTGGATGTTTATGTATATGAGAGAGAAATGTTTAAACTGGATACGTTAAAACGTGAATGCCAAGATTCCAATGCTTATCGCTTCCTTTAAAAGAAACCAGACTACAGTATTTTTTTCTCTCTCTCTTTTTCCAAGGCAGACAATCAATACCATGAATATTATTCATGTTCAGGATTGGAAATTACGAAAGCAATAATGGCGTGAAAACAACAAAATCTAAGTAACTTTTTGACACGCAAACAAGATGAAAAAACAAGAAAGCCAGAAGGTGAACAGAAAGGAAGAGGGCGTCACAGGGGCTAAGCAGAAAGGACAAATTGATTTTTTTCTTTAAGCAGAAAATAAAGACGATACACTGAAACCAATGGGATACACAAGAGGAAGAGGAGAGCGAAAATATTTCACGTTAAACAGCAGCGAAACTGGAAGAGGATAAAATTCTGGTGTCCGTGGGTGACAGTTTGATTTCTGCTCTAAACCAGATGAAGAAGAAATGGTAAGTTTTCCTCAGGAAATACTAGTCTGATCCCTTCTCAAAATCTCAATAACGGGAAAAACATATACCTGATCCCTGTCCTAAATAAAGAGATGGAAGGGATGATGCTGATGGTGTTGGACTTTCATCTTAAATGCCAGGAGATGAGTTTGATATTCATTTTTCAATAGGAGGAGGGTGAGGGGGTGAAAGTTTGAATTCATTCCTCGGTGACAAGGGAAGGATATAAACTTTTTTTTTTATCATGAATAAGAGATGATATAACATCAAACTCTCATATGGGGGAAGATATGAGTTTGATTTATATTCTGCACTTTAGGGGGATAAAGAGGGAGACCCTGTTTCATTCCATCCATGGGAAGGGAATGACAAAAAGGTTCGATTTATTCCCGTTTTTGCAAGGGAGGAGTATGAAAAGGAAGTGATGGACGTGTATGATACTCCATCAAATCCTGTATCCTGGATGGAAACAAGAGAATGAGGATTTGGTCTTAAGCCTACTGAAGAGGGGAGATATCACTTTCAGTTTCACAGTAGCATGGAACGCCCCAGTGGGGAGAAACTGACATAATCAAAAGACAAAAAGACTAGGAATGTATAGAGAAATAAACACGAGGTTTGATCTGAAAGAAAACAATTCTGACTCGAATCAGCGCTGAGAATAGGAAGAAAACAAATAAACATGAGGTTTGATCTCAAAAAAAAAAAAAAAAAAAAAAAAAAAAACAGCTGAAAAGGGATGAAAGAAGAAAAGCGGTCCTGATCCCAAATCCTGTGTGGAGGGGCACGAGGACAGGATGGACTGGCCTCTGAAACCCTAAACAAGCATCGAAGGCAGCGGCGGCTCCAGCAGCTGGCAAGTCTCAGAGCGAACACCATCCCCCTTCCTTGGACTCCCTTAATGAATGCACTGGCTTGTGTTATCGGTGATGGAGTCTTACCTCCGACAGATATCGAGCAGTCCCGGTTGTCAGGCATCAAGGACGGATGGAGAGAGAGAGAGAGAGAGAGAGAGAGAGAGATACAGAGAACGAGAACTAATTTCATTATTGTTCTGAAGAATTTCATAAAACGTATAAAGATATATCAGAGTGTAACGGAAGCACATAAAAAGTAAAGATTTCATTATTGTTCTCTCTCTCTCTCTCTCTCTCTCTCTCTCTCTAAGAACCCATATATATATATATATATATAATATATATATATATATATATATATATATATATATATATATATATATATATATATATATATATATATATATATATATATATATATATATATATATATGTATATATACATATATACATATATATATATATAGGCTATATACACATACATACATACATACACACACACACACACACACACACACACATATATATATATATATATATATATATATATATATATATATATATATATATATATATATATATATATATATATATATATATATATATATATACTGCATAAATGATTTCGTATGAAGATGAATTAATTTACAAAAGAATAATCCAAATACTAATAATAAAAAAATCAGAATGCTGATGATAAAGTCACCTATCTGCGTTCCATTGATAACGAGCATAAACTCGACGGGAACAAATGAAGACTTCAGAAGCAAGATTTCACCGGAAAGCAGAATATAAACAAGATGGGGCGAAATAAAATTCGGATACTAAAGATAAGATGCGAATAGTTTTCTTAAAACGCTCTTACTTCGCTATCCAATCACAAAGTTTACCAACCACATAAAATATTTACACATTACAGTTATTTATGAAGAACATATATAAAGGTAAATTTGTACGTCAGAGTTAAGAAATTTACGACAATAGAACATACAAATTTAAACTTAATTAAAAATAAATATATTTAAAAATGCACTTGTGTATATGTATAGAGTTTGTTGCCTTTGCGGCCCCAGCTGAGCAAGAAGTTCCCCCGCCATCATAAAATGCCCGCCAGTGTCGCATCCACTTGAAAGGCAATAATAATCCCTCGGGGAGACGAGATGACTAGAAGGAAGGTCGGCGGGAGGTAACACCATTACAGACAGGAGGTAAACATACACGACGGACTGATGTAATATTAGATACTGGAATCGTAATGATACTAATTGATGCCTAAAAATACATAAAAAAGAATGCCTATCTTATCCTATATGGTACTTTTACACACCCATATTCATACATACACATAAAAATACATAAAAAAAGAATGCCTGTCTCATCCTATATATGTACTTTTACACACCCATAATCATACATACACATAAAAATGCATAAAAAAGAATGCCTACCTGATCCTATATGGTAATTTTACACAACCATATTCATACATACAAACAAAAACACACAAAAAAGAATGCCTATCTGATACTATATAGTACTTTTACAAACCCATATTCATACATACACATACACAAAATATGTATGCTTGAAAAATCACAGTAGATGCACGTGACTTCAGCGTATAAGCGAATCCCACAGGAAATTGACAGGCAGAAGTTCAGTACCAAGCGCTTTCACGTTTATTAACGCTTGGTGCTGAACTTCTGCCTGTCATTTTCCTGTGGGATTCTCTTATATATATGTATATACAGTATATACCTATATATAAAAGTTTGTGTAAAATTCGGCCAGTCATGTCTTCCTGTTCATTCTTTTCCACTTATCTCCACCATCACGCACCTCCTTTCTCACAGTTCTCATCCTAGATCTGTGTTTTCTACCTCTTCAGGCGTCCTCATGATTCCAGCTGACATTATCATGTCCTTTTCTCTCATGGGTTGGGCGGAGTACATGGTAAAGTCATCTCAATCCTCCTGTCATTATTATCTTATCTACAGACAGAACTTCCGTAATTTACATTTTAGTATCATTTCTCACTCTATCCTGTCATATGACTAACATTCTTCGTAAAGCTTTATTTCCAAGTTGACATAATGTTTTACCTATGATTTCATTGTTCTACGAAGACTGACGTCTGTATAACAATACAGATCTCACTAGAATTTTTTGTAATCTTACTGTTGTATGCACTTTGTCTATTTGATTTACCAAATTTATTCAGCCTGCCTGTTTTCTAATTTCCCCTGCGAGAAACCGCGCTAGATACCACTGTTGCTATATATCTTAAAGGTACGTCATTAATCCTTTTTCTAACTAATGTTATTCCATCTCTTTGTGAACAACTACCCCTCATTACTTCTGGTCCTCTTAGATTTAACTTTGTAAATATTGTGGTTTGCCGACGAAAACTGCGTCATCTGAACATTTTAAGTTCGGCAACATCGTTACTCCAACCTAAAACTTCTCTTCCATCTCCGACTACTTTTCAACACAATATATAATAAGAAGGGCAAACAACAAAGGTGAAAAAACATTCCCATATATTAAGTATACGTATATGTATATGTATATATACTATATGTTATATATATTTGTATATATATATATATATATATATATATATGTGTATATATATATGTATGTGTTGTTGTAGCAAAGCCTTGTGAATTAATATATGATATGATACATATAAATCCCTGGTACAAACTGCAGAAAAATTTTGCATAATCTAGATTGCATAACTTAAATGAAATTATACCACAGTCCGTAAAACTTAAAAGCAAGAATTTTTTTCCCTAAAACACACCCAATAACGAAAAACACCCTAATACATACAATTACAATACGAATATATATACATTATATATATGTGTGTGTGTATATACATACACATATATATATATGTATAATATATATATATATATATATATATATATATATATATATATATATATATATATATATATATATATATATTACTTAGATGTGTGTGCACTGCAAGTGTGCAAGCGCGCCCCTTTTATCTCAACAGCTATCACATTCATTCTTCATTACGACGAAATCTGCAAAGAAATCATCATCATTGTAACTTATTACATGGAGAGTAGTGGCAGAAGAATTTATCCTTCCAATATGCTCTGGAGGCCAGGTCTCGATAAAACTGATGATGGTTATCCTTCTTATAGGCATGGGGGGGGCAGGGGTGGTCACCTCCTGATTCATGCCCCACGGTCGTACAAAAGAGGGCTGATTTTAATGGTTCATGCTATTTCTTGCACATCAATTTGAGCACAAATTTACTCACAGCGATGGCTGATTCAATATATTACTTAATAAGTATACCGAATTTTCCACGACTGTAGTTTAAACTCATTTACCAAATTGAGCTGATGAGTCTGCTGAAATATCTTTAGGCTTCTTCTCTTTCCCTATTTTTCGCTAAAATCAAAAACACCACGCGTTCGGCGCAAGCGGCACGAAAAGAAAACGCAGTCCTTTCAATCTTTCCCTTTAAAGTTTTTGTCCGGTATCATTAGGCTAAGTGCTCCAAGGATACAACTTAGGAACTCGACCATATGAACTGAAATCTCACAGACTCCAGTTCAAATCCATTTATCCATTTATTCACTTCATCGTTATCAATAGTATGATTAGTAACAAGAGCACTTACAACAACAAAAACCGCTTCACGCTCCAATGAGAGAGAGAGAGAGAGAGAGAGAGAGAGAGAGAGAGAGAGAGAGAGAGAGAGAGAGCACAGCGATTGCGTCCCATTTACCACAAATTGCAGCATTATAAGCGTGTAAAAAGCGCTAAAGATCGGAATCATTACTGAATAGCCAACTTCAAGGTCAAGATCCACTGTGGCAGTTGGGGTATGCCATTTGGCTTAGAATTAAAATTGCCATGATGCGTCCAATTTGCTTCCTGATACAAAAGACACACTGCGGTTGCTATGTAAGTGCTGTCACACACGGGTGAATTTTCTAGGAAATTTATGCATCTTCCTACCATTTACCCAAAAAGCATAGACAAGTGGCAATAAGTCTACGCCAAGGTTCGCCATCTTACAGCCTACGCCCTGTGCTTTCGTTTACGCGGGGGTCATTCCCAACCTGTTGCTTGCTGGCTCCAATAGACTCTTTCACTCCAGCAGTTCTCTTTCACACTGGCTGAAACCGTCCTCGCTCGCACCAGCTCATTGCAGGCCTAAGTTTGACAGAGAGATAAAGGTCGCGATGCAGATTTCTCAACTGATTACAAATGCATTACCAGACACTGAGGTCAGTGCTCCATTGTTGCTAGTTTCATTTTGTTTCGTTAAACATGACAGCTGAGTCATATGTGCAGACCACATAAGTTGTCCAAGATACAGTACATTAACACTGATAATTTTCCCGTGGCAACCTTCACATATATTGGATCATCCAGTTTCTGGATTATATGCCTTAAAGGGTAAATTGACACAAAAACAGGCTTTTTT
>NC_089754.1:17037802-17075302 GCF_040412425.1 Macrobrachium rosenbergii
TTAAAGGCATCACCTAGGTTAATTAAAATGATTATATGAATAATCTTCGAGAGAATATGTAAGATGATCACTGACAAATGACACTTCAAAATCAATAAGAGATGAGGCAAGATGAAGCACTATGACACAACAGCGTTACCTTGACGGCAGATGAAGCATCGTAAAACTTATGGAAAACGTGACTACGAAATCTCTTATGGTTTTTTAAGGTCTTTTAACAAGTTTTCAATTGATGGCTAGCCGCCAGAACATCGTTTCATGGCAACAAGAAACCTTATGACCGCAGTTTCCTCTTTATCTCTTTCGAATGGTCACGATTCGTCTCTTGACTGACGAGGAAGGAACCGTAGTATAGAATTTAAAAAAAAAAAAAATTTAGAAGAAACCGCATAAAAAATATGCAGTCATGAGAACTGGAATATATACATGAGATTATAATATATATATATATATATATATATATATATATATATATATATATATATATATATATATATATATATATATATATATATTGAGCTTTCTTGGACAAACAGTCCACATTATCAAGTATCCGTACAATTCGTATAATGTGGACTGTTTGTCCAAAAAAGCTTGTAACTTTTTCTGAATAAATACTCCATAAGATACCATCCAGTTTGAATGAGATCCTTTTAGTAATTCTACTAATGCACAGAACAATTGTGTATGTGATAAAGTTAATATATATATATATATATATATATATATATATATATATATATATATATATATATATATATATATATATATATATACACACAAACACACAAGATTTTATGATTTATACACGCGTCTTTCTGAAACTCACACAGCAATCCATGACTGATAAGCGCCTTTGCCTTGGCAAGGATTCGAATCTGGGTCTTTGGTTTGGAAACAGTATTATGAACTTTTCGATTATAAAGAAAGCACGCCTTAAAAAGGATTACAACTGTCGTAGCTAAGCATATACTGTAAGCATACTTCTATGAAGCTGAGTGTAATTTTGATTGGTGCAAGTTCTTCTCTCAGTAACTTTTTATTATTCCTAGGTGGGATTTATTTGTCCTTGTATCGAGTGTCACAACCTAAGTAACCACATTCTTCTTGTTGAGATGTGAATCAATGACTTTCCTCATATCAGCTGACCCAGCTTTGGTTACAAAGTTGGAATGACGTCCAACCCTATCGTAAGATCAATGCTCTCTATTTGCTCTACAAATATTGCTTTGGTGACTGTTCTCAAAGGGCTTCTTGATCGGAATTAGCATATTTGTGGGTCACATGTTTTGAACAAACCCTCATACCTTAACTCCCAGGATGTAGCATTCCCTACTTTACTCTGAATTACCTGAAACTAACCTGACCCCTTTTTTTCCATAGCTTTTTTTTTAATGGTCAGACTTGACTCGGTCAGCAAACCCCATCTTTATCTCTTATTTACATTCATACGACTGTTCAAATGACTTTCCCAGTGAAAAGGAAAGAGAAAAACTACGTGACTCAGGGACCAGCACATTAAGTATAAGATGAGCTTCTATAAGTCTCTCTGATGTTATGCAAGGTAACCATAAAATGTATACCCTAGGAGAGAGAGAGAGAGAGAGAGAGAGAGAGAGAGAGAGAGAGAGAGAGAGAGAGAGAGAGAGAGAACTTCTGTTACGGTTAACTTTTTTCAACAGCCGTTTCCATATGTCTGACCTTGTCTGATGTAATATCAACCGATGGACAAATATTTACAGAATTACTGATGAGATATCCACGGGCGAATAGAATGAGGAAGGAAAAGCCTGTCAGAAGGACAGATGAGTCCATAACCAAATCGGAAAATTCAATACAACGTTATGGAACACTTTTGTGAACATGAGAAGGATAACATGATGGCATACTGTGTGCTAACGACCACCTAAACGCACTCAAGATTTCACAGAATTTGTAGTGCAATCGGTAATAGAAACTAACGAGATGTAAAACACCAGGTTATGATGGAATCCATGCAGAGATGATTTTACCTGAAACTGAAATGACACCACCGTTTTGCATAATATGACATGAGAAAACAAAGCCTGATGACTGGGAACTGGGAGTTATGGCGAAGGTACGAAAGAGGTGGTAACTCAAGCTGGTTTTAGAAAAGGCAGGCGATGCACAGATCAGACATTTGTGTTAAAGACATATTGTGCAGCAATGCATGGAATTTAAAAATCCCCCTTCTGATGGTTTTTGTCGATTATAAGAAGAATATTATAGCAGGTAAACTGATCTGAAATCATCCATGAACGAACTGATGTGAAATTAAGTTGATAGGGTCTTGTTAAATGAATTAGTAGAGAATAGTGAGGAGCTACACGGGAATGCAATTTCACAGTAATTTGTCCTTATAGGCTTTATAATGAAAAAGTGGTCAAAGATGGCAGAGAAAGTTTAGATTTGAGTGATAAAAGAAAGTCGACAGGCTTAGGATATACAAATGTTGCTGTTTTAATCAACAAATCACTACACGATTTACAAAGCTTGCTTAATAGAATGCATCATATATCTAGATGACGGGACTCAAATAAATCTAAGAAAAGAAGTTATGAAGGGGTGTATGCTCAGAGGTGAAATTACATTTGACACATTTGATGAAGAAAGGATTATTGAAGCTTAATCTTTCAATAATTTAGGAACAATATCATCCAATGTAAGTGCTCTTGAGATGGAATTTAGTGAAGGATTACAAAAAGCAAATCAAGAGCATACAGGCTGAATAAGAATGGGAACTAAACAAAATGAAATTGCATACAAAAGTCTAGTGCGATCTGTAGTGCTATACCAACTTGAATCATGGTATGACAAAGAAACTAGGTCTATATCTATATGCCGGAGATGAACCTTCTTTGTAGGTGTATGAAACAGCTAATATCGTGGATGTTTTACTTGCAGAAATTCATCCACGGTACAGCAATTTTAAACTTTGAAAACGGTTGAGATCGCTGTGTTGTTCTTCCTCTAGAGCTACTGTGGCTGGCTGGCTCTCTCTCTCTCTCTCTCTCTCTCTCTCTCTCTCTCTCTCTCTCTCTCTCTCTCTCTCTCTCTCTCTCTCTCAAAAATATACATATATATATACATATATATGTGTATAACTTAATCATGAAAATATGGAACGTGATGAATATATAAATAAAGACAAAATCCACGAAGGAAAGAGAAACCGTTTTAGCAGTCCCACTAATTCTTCAATTGTGTTGGATTCCAGGTACATATTTTTTCCTTTGTAATCCCCATCTGCCATTTATATGAGCTTTCTTTGGAAACTTACTTTTATATTTCTTCAGTCTGCTAAGTAAAGTACGGGACGCCAGTCGAAAGGCCTCGCAGCACTCCAGTGCTTCTCTTTCCTACATGGATTTTGTCTTCATATATATATATATATATATATATATATATATATATATATATATATATATATATATATATATATATATATATATATATATATATATATATAATATATACATATAATATATATATATATATTTCATATATATATATATATATATATATATATATATATATTATATATATATATATATATTATATTATATATATATATATATATATATATATATCTATATATATATATATATATATATATATATATATATATATATATATATATATATACAGTATTATAACCAGTGTATATTAAAAAATTATATCTAGACTCAAATTTATGCTGCCAGTTATAAGAAGGTAATCATGTGAAACCAAGCGACCCATGGCTGATTAAACGCTCTTAGGCCTAAAAGTCTGGCCGTCCATACAAATATACGGGTCCCTTTAATGAACCACTTGAATGACGAGGGACGAGAAAACACCACACCAAAAGAAAGGGGAAGGGAAAGGGAAAGGGAAAGGACTATTCTTTATATCTGCTGCAAAGAACTCCCCACCTCTTAGATCAGCTAAGGTGAAATTTTAGTTACATTATTTTTTTTTTAATGCCAGGCTTTGGTGCCAGGCTTTTCCAGCTTTTTTTTTTTTATTGTATTTCGTGAATGAAACGTCACAATTAAATACTTCACGAGGATGAGGAAGCTTTTGTTGAGAAATCTTTTCTATCATTTAAGAAGTGGCCTTTAGTACAGACTCGCTCTTCTTCGAGAAGTTCCCGAATGCAAACCGTACTGAACAACGAGGAAATAAATATATTACTGTGAAAGTCAACTTCTGATGAACTCTGATCAACTGTCACTTGCAAAAATATAACACTAAAACAAGAAGAAACGTCACCCACTAACATAAAAGCCACCATTAATACTTCACTAAGCCAAATGGTTCAGTTCATATGGTTTACGCAAATCCGTTCTGTGAGAGAGAGAGAGAGAGAGAGAGAGAGAGAGAGAGAGAGAGAGAGAGAGAGAGAGAGAGAGAGAGAGAGAGAGAGGTCTGGCAAACCAGGTAGAATATACATAAATGTTTGACATAATTCTCCAATGGACAGACAAACTTGAGTATAATAGTGCAATTATAAACACATAGTCGCCCCCCAAAAAGAATGCAGAAGTCATACCAAACGGAAACACGTTACCTCGCATTTTAGATAATGGCAATATCACCCACTTGATTAAGTAGTAACAAATTCCTCACGTATTTAGCACTTCTCGGTAATCCCTTCGATTTTCCTTTAATCCATTTAATTCAACACATTAAGTTAAAAACTTACTTTACTGGATTACTTC
Source organism: Macrobrachium rosenbergii (assembly GCF_040412425.1). Taxonomy (NCBI): domain Eukaryota; kingdom Metazoa; phylum Arthropoda; class Malacostraca; order Decapoda; family Palaemonidae; genus Macrobrachium; species Macrobrachium rosenbergii. Next base: position 17,042,527 of record NC_089754.1, read on the forward strand.
AATTACAAATTATTAGTATGACAAACAGACAGCAAGCAAACAATATTTAACATTTTGAACCGAATTCACGATTTAACTCGCTGAGAAAATTCGACGCAAAATTCAGCAGAAATGACAAAAATCGCATTGCAAAGTTTTCCTCCTCAATTAACCCAATTCTTGAATCAATGAATAAACTGAAAGACTACGAGACTAACATTTCATTCTTTCTCTACGGAAGCACAGCCACTTAATTTTCGGATATTTGGCCGAGGTGACGCATTCTCTTCATCACGGAAACAAACACAAAGTAATAAGTACACAGTTTTGCTTAAAAAAAAAAAAAAAAAAAAAAAAAAAGTCAAGTGCATGCGTAGGGCCTACTAGCAAGTACAGGATATCAAAGAATAAGTTTGCAAGAATTTGCAAAGAATTCTTGTGCACAGGAGGAGAAAGGACATGTTTCAAAGTCAAGATTTAACTATTCAATACTCGTAATTTACCTGTGCAATGCGAAAGCGTAAAACAACAGAGTAATGAAAACTAATATTTAACCATTTATATTGCCCATATTGCCCCATAGCAAGTTAACCATTCACTGATAAATCGGCTCAGTGAAAACTAAACAACATAGTTAGGCTAGTTGGTGCATATAGTGAAACTACGACCACACATATATATATATATATCCAAACAATAAAGGTAGATTCACTTGTCCTACTGCCATACACATAACTATAACACTGCACGTCGCTTTTACCAATCAAGGTAGACATAAGAAAAAACGAAGTGAAAATTCGAAAATTACAAGAATATGCTTGCAAAAAAGAACATAATAATAATAATAATAATAATAATAATAATAATAATAATAATAATAATAATAATAATAATAATAATAAAATGGGAGGAGTCCCTCTCTTGGGGCAGTGTTATTAAAAACAATTTCTGTTTCAACGGCATTTAGCTTGAAGAGAGTCTTCTCTTTTCTTCTTCATATATTCTTCTCGTCTACAGGTAGGTAGTATGCTTATTTCTAAAGGATATGGAAAGGTATTTTGCTTTTGTTGTTTATTTTACTCTTACGTCTCGACGCACATGCAGTTGGTCATCTAATGAATGTGTGAAATTCCATTCAGCTATCAATACCCCCCTCCACCTTTTAATTTCATACATTCTCTCATTAGAAGACCTGCGTGGGCGTCGAGGCGTAAGAATAAAGTAAACACCAAAAGCATAATATCTTTTCAAATCCCTTGGAAATTTATTATACCACCTACCTGCAGACGGGAAGAATATAAGAAGAAGAATACAGAAGACACTCTACAAGCTAAATGCCGTTGAAACAGCTATTGTTTTCAATAATAATAATAATAATAATAATAATAATAATAATAAAAGTACCTGCTTCATGCTTACTACACATCAACATGTGGGTTTCAAATGCGTGACTGTTTTTAACAAACAAACAAACAAATTCCTAAGTCAGATATTTTTCAGTAAAAGAATAATCGTTTAAAAGATAAAGAAGATGCAAAGTTTCCACTGATAACGATGACACTCCCCATCATGCAAATAATGCTGTTAACGACATGTACAGTTACTTGAAGCATGTTACTCGACGCCACGTAACGTAAGCAATTTAAAAAGAAAATTTATCGTCAAATGCTTCCCTTTCATGTGCTATACCAGAAAACCCATGAAACAGTGTCAGAAATGAATACGAGGAATTATTATCATCTATTACTACTATTAGTAGCAGATTTAGTCAATAATACTAATAATAATAATAATAAAATGGGAGGAGTCCCTCTTTTATGGCAGTGTTATTAAAAACAATTTCTGTTTCAGAGGCGTCTGGTATATCACTGCCACTACCATTACAACTGTCGTATGCATTACCAATACAGCGTGACAAATTTTTGATAAAATCTGAATAAAAAAAATAAAAAGCAAATTCTAGTAAATCCCTGAACAGCCCGCAATAACAATATACCACCGAAGCACGTCAGACGTCGCACTATGTTATGTAAACACTGGTTTGTTATGCCGCAAGAAGAACTATGATGCAGGAGGCCGCGGGTGGTACTTCCCCGCTGAACGTGTTACTGAGCACGAAATGCAATCTCACACTTGACTGATTTGTTAAGAGGCTTTAGGGAGACTGGGTACTTGGTCTTTAGCCGTTATAAATGTAAATTTGTTCAAGTTCCTCCTCGTTCTTGACAGAGAGAGAGAGAGAGAGAGAGAGAGAGAGAGAGAGAGAGAGAGAGAGACTCAAAAATCATCGAAAGTCGATAAATTTCAGGTTTTACATAATTTCTAAGTCAGATGAGGGCAAAAAAAGTGATAGTTCTATTTTTAAGACATGACACACAAGGAGCCTTTTAGCATTAACTTACTTTACTAACTTATTCCAAGCCAATTACCAACAGCAACTGCGAGCTCCCCCACCAACCCCCCACCCCCTGCCCCGAAAGACAAGTCGAAATTGAACATGTCCTTAAAGTACCTACATGCATCAGAGTTCGTGCGTGTTTTTTGGTCTGCATACTGAACAACAGAGAGAATTTCATTTTGTTCATGAGCCTCCGAGACACGTAACGTGGGGTGAGTCATTAGTTAAAGGCTAGATTTCGTATCCAATGAAAATATTTAATCTTGAGATACCCCATTCATAAGATGAAAATATTTCTTTGTAAAACTAACTCATCTACATTTACCACAGCCAAAGTTTTGTACATACAGATATAGCTCAATAAAGCGCAAATGTTTTATGAAATCATGTCTAATTCTGGGACTACAATGTGAAACATCCTGGTTTGGTGGCTCAAAAGTATCTTAGTCTCATAATGTTAGAGAACTTTGACCACTAACACACACAAAAAAAGAAATATACTGGAAGTGTATAAAAAGTTAAGGTCGTTCTACAAATACACTGGTCAGCTAATAACAAACTAGGCAAGGCTGTCATGGTAAAAGCAAGGTGGCTTTTGAGAGCAGCACCATAATAGGTGTTTAACATCTGCACCTTTTCGACAATGACGCATGATAAAGGCTTCATCCTGAGGGAAAGCACTGGCTTAACATCACCAAGCACGTAAATGAAACCGTATACCATTAAAATGGGTAGAGAAAGTACCGACACACAAGAATAAGACAGAGAAATGACTATGCATGCGAGGGTAATAAACCTTATGGTATGCACCAAATACACTTGCATGCACAAGAAGTCCTTGCATCTTCATGCAGTTATAATGAGATGTCTACGTGCCTTCCTAACCCAATTAACCTAATCACACTCCATGAAATTATTATAGATGTGCTAATTAGCCTGGCTGCATGTGTGTGTGTAGAACATGTATGTAGGTGATGATAGGGTTTCGGCCTGTTTTCATTGCTGATACCATAATGGCATATCTGTTGGAGACTGAGGTCACAAAAATTAAGCAAGAAATTTATTAGTCTCTCTCTCTCTCTCTCTCTCCTTACACAGATGATAATGTTACTTGTTTCAATTCCTCGCTGGTTCAAATTAAAATTTCAATCAACAGCGTTATTTCTAAAACTTTCCTGCACTTCCTGATCAAAGTCTAAACGTGATAGCAGTTCACAGACCTTGCTTTCGATTACTTACAGAATACGTAAGAAAATTGAAAGAATATATACTATTCACTGTCTTTCTCCCGCCTATGTTCTCAACTCAACTTGGCTGAAAGTGGGAGAGCTTTTTTGACTGAGGTTTGCCATCTCATAACCTTCTCCGTTATCCTTTTTCTTTCTTTCGTCCAATTTGGGACCAACTGCTCCGTAAATAACCATTACATTAGTTACCAGATAGCGACTTCTTGGGACTGCTCCATATTCCTGAATTGTTATGGCTGCTGACAAGTTTTATGCCGGCTCTCTCTCTCTCTCTCTCTCTCTCTCTCTCTCTCTCTCTCTCTCTCTCTCACACATAAACACACACATATATATACATATATATATTATTAGCTGAAACCACTGGAAAAGTTCAAAATAAAACGACAGTGCCAAGTACTTTAGTGCATTTTAACACAAAAATACTTGGCACTCTGTCATTTCAATCTGAACTTTCCCAGTGGCTTCAGCTAATAAACAAAATCACGCGCTTAATTTTGAGATTTCTCAGTATATATATATATATATATATATATATATATATATATATATATATATATATATATATATATATATATATATATATATACCAATATATAGTTCGTACCTTTTTTTACATAAAACACCCAAATTAAAAGTTGAAAGTGAACGTATCCCTGTCTTCAGCAACCAACCGACTTTATGGGCGCGAGTCCCGCATGTTTGGGAGGTGGTCCCATCAACTTATATGGGTGCCGGGTTTAAAGTGGCGCCCTCTTTAATGGTCGTTATATCTAATTTCGTCCCATTTAAGACTGTGTAGTCGTCTACTTACTTGCCCATTAAATGCAACAAAACGACTCAGATTGCACACCTTCTTTAGCTAGTCTTTCTAATAAATCTCTCTCTCTCTCTCTCTCTCTCTCTCTCTCTCTCTCTCTCTCTCTCTCCTATATGGTGCATAAACATTTGGTGGTTTTAACGTTGTATTTCGTTGTTTTCTGATGTAATAAACTTAGATTTACTAATCAATAAAACACAAAAACATACGAGTAAAAGACTTCAAACATTACACATACACATATATATATATATATATATATATATATATATATATATATATATATATATATATATATATATATATATATATATATATATATATATATATATATATATATATATATAAGGGAGCAAAAGTCAGGTAAATATCTTAAGTGTCATATTTCAAATCAAACAAAACGCTTACATTCTCTCCAGCGAAGAAATTTACCATTATCAAAACCACCGATCCCAAAACACTAACCTGAAAAGACAGAAACAAAAGATTAGAATTCATATAGGCTACATTGTAAATAAAAAATTAACTGCACAATAATTTTATATATACAATCATCGATAGATGTATACAGGGAAATAATTTTACTATCTATATAGATAATTTTCCTCAGTCAAAGAGGAAGATCAAAATATACTGACAGTTCCTGAAATAATTAAGTATTAATTAACGTTAAAATAGTCTGGTTTTGAGATTTGTAGATCAATGTATTTGTAACCCAGCGTTATAGGCAAACAGGGATGGCTAACAACTATATGTATATACCGAACGTAAACAAACAGACAGAGGGGGAGGGCTAAAAATGGGGGGAAAAGGATGGGGGCATGATAGACCCCCAAGAATTTTCCCGGTAAGTTGCAATTTTTACTGGACTGGCATTAGTTTATTTGTGGCACGTAGCTTCCTTGACGACAGCTGTCACATCACCAGTGTAATCCTGTATGACAACTAAATAACAAGCTTCCCACAATATCTGATGAGCTTGGTCCGAAACATTAGTCTAAAATCACCTTAATTAAAACATTACAAAGTTAAGTATACCTTAGTTCAACCAGACCACTGAGCTGATTAACAGCTCTCCTAGGGCTGGCCCGAAGGATTAGACTTATTTTACGTGGCTAAGAACCAATTGGTTACCTAGCAACGGGGCCTACAGCTTACTGTGGAATCCAAACCACATTATAGCGAGAAATGAATTTCTATCACCAGAAATCAATTCCTCTAATTCTTCACTGGCTGGCCGGAGATTCGAACGCGGGCCCAGCACAGTGCTGGCCGAGAACGACATCGATCGGTCGAAAGAGGACTAAGAAAAATACAGGCAACCCATGCCTCCACATGCATCAGGAACAGAATTTCAGGTCAAATGCATGATACACATTTCGAACGGAAGCTTAGGACAAATACATGGAAGAGTCATTACATATGTCAAAAAAATTTTTTTAGAAAAAAAAAAATTTTTCACAATTTTACCCTTTCCTCATTTTTAAATACACCAATTAAATTTTGATTACTTAACTGAAAATGAAATGACAGTCGTATATGCACTAGACTGTTTTGCAAGGAGAATACGGAATGAAGAATCACGGCCTGACAACTGGAAATCACAAGGCTTAACAAACATACCTAAAGAGGGTGACATGAGTGAATGTGGCAATTATAAAGGCATTGCGCTGCCATCAGTCGTGCTAAAAATACTCAGTATACCCATCCTCAATGGGCAGAAGAAACTGATATACAGCTTACATATAACAAGCTGGTTTTAAAAAGGAAGGAGTAGCACAGATCAAATCTTTGTGTTAAGGCGCGATGTTCAGCAGTGCATGGAATCAAAAATAGTCTTCTGAAGGATTTCTTGATTACCTTTGCCGTTTCTTCTTCTCATGGATGTTGTAATGGGAAAAAAGTTGTAAGAAATGGAAAAGAAGATTTTAACTGGCGTAACGATAGAAATTTGACGGACTTAAGAATGCGCAGATGATTATTTTTTATTAGCAAAACACTCCAAGATTTAAAAAGCTTCATTATACAGAAATGGGATAAATCTTGATGCAGCAAAGATCAATGATATCTAATACAAGCTGTCTTGGTTTGGAATTTAGTTTAAGAATTGAAAAGGTCAAACCGGACAATGGGCGGACTGAAAAATATTTGGATATCAAATTCATTGAAACTGCAAACGAAAGATTATGCATTGGTCAAGTACGATGTGTATTGCTATACAAACATTAATCCTAGTATGACAATGAAACTATATCGAAAAGATTTTGGCAAACTGAAAACAAGGCTTCAAGAAGAACTTGAGGGCTCAGATGACAGGATAACGGGAGAAAGGAAACCAAATGGGAAATTAATGAAGTTCCATAAGTATAAGAGATAGGAAGGGAGGAAATTGTAGTGGTGGAGATGGCTTGGACCTGTCTGTCCTTCACAACAGGAAGGGAGAGAATTGTACATGGCAGTGCAAGATGGACTCCTCTGGACACCAGAAATATTGGATAACTCAGCCTATTTGAATGAGAACTCTGAGACGGGAGGCTGAAGAGGTAACTTGAAGTACTGAAAAAAAAAAAAAAAAACCTGAGACATGAACAGTGGAATTTTACAGTGGTCTTTTGCCTCATACGGTGCTGGAGACGATGATAACCAAGATGAAAGGTCTCTGTAAAATACCCTATTCATAATATAATTTTTTCCATGGGAACAACAAACGTCTCACTGCAAAGAGAGTACCTACATCTTATTCATAGATTTCGTAAATAACAGCATTTGTCCTCTGAAAATTTAAGTACACAATGAAAATTCCAGTGACTAAACCACGAGATACATCAAAAGGACCCGGCATCTCATTCTGCAGGCATTACGCTGCAAAGAGACTTTTTAAGTTTATGTTAAAGATGCGAAGATGATGTTCGAAATCACAAGATTATGCTTAGTTATTTAGGATCAAGGTTACAAAAATCTAAAACTTCATTACTCTGCAAACCTCTGTTAAAATGTCCAGATAATTCAAGAATGGAAGTAAAATCGTTCCAAAAGAAAAACAAAATTGTACAGCCACAGATATAGGAAATTCATTGATTGTGCGATGATACGGGCTTACACAAAGCTATTATTCTCTCTCTCTCTCTCTCTCTCTCTCTCTCTCTCTCTCTCTCTCTCTCTCTCTCTCCGGACATTATTATTCATCAGCCATCTAATACCCTGGATTTTTTTTTTCTTCAGCCATCTAATACTCCTGGAAATTTTTTGCTTCATCCATTTGATACAGCTTGGATTTTTTTCCTCAGTCATCTATTACCCATCGAACATTTTTCCTCGGCCATCTAATATCCTTCGGACTTTTTTTTCTCCAGCCATCCAATACCCTTAGGGTTTTTTTCTTCGGTCATCTAACACCCTTTCCAATTTTTTCAGTCATCTAAAACCCATTTTAATCTTTTTCTTCAGCTTTCTACGACCTATTCATTTTTTTTCTTCAAGCATCTAAATATCTCTTGGAAACCCTACTGGGAAACCCATAAGGCTCATGATCCCCTGGTCAGGATTCCTTGCTCTACAAGAGCATACATAGTCGACGTTACGAACGCCGGTATTAATAAATCACGTACAAACACTCACAAACCACTGTGTCATAGGAAGAGTGAGAGAGAGGCTCTCGAAAAGAGTCTGCAACGACAGACTGAGTATCCGGTTCTGATCGGGAGAACAGCCGTTACAAATAACAGCGAATATAAAAACAGTTGGGAAGAACATACAATTACCGTCATCAAATGAGCTAACGAGAAATCTAGTGAGGTTTAACTTGAACATCAAGAGGAACCTTGCTTCAAAAGAATCAAAATTAAGAATCAAAATTAACATTTTAAATCATACTGAACCCCTTGAAATCTAAAGGTAGTTGAACATGAAAGATAAGATCCCAATGACCCTTTCCAAGGGGTCACTGAATCTAGTCTTTCAAGTCAAGGGGTGACATTAAACCTTAACTAAGCCAGTGATGCATGGCTGACCCTAATGCCTCGTCACATTTAAAGTTTCCTCATTTAAGTTACAACATAAAAAGCACTCTAAGATGCTTATTCCTGATTTGCCATTAATCATTTGACGCTATCTTGGCAGTCGTCTTGTTCAGGAGGAAACAATACTGAGATGAAAGACAAAAATGCGAATAAATATTATACTTAAAAATATCGTGAACGTCATGAGTATATCTGAACTAATCTAAGACAATGAACGTATGATAAACAATTTAAAATTTCACTGAAACCTAAATAACTTCGGTATTACACAATACTGGCAAATAAACTCTGTTGTGTTTTATGTAAACCCAAATTCATAACGCCAATGAATTTTGGGGATTTTAATTCTATTTCTCTCTTCATGGTTGTTGACATTTCTTTAATGAAGAAATCGGCGCAAGCTGGAAATGATTAAATTCAACGGAATTCATTTGAATTTAATGAAGTTGCGGGGTCTTGTCGAGACTAGGCCTCTAGACTTGTTAATAAGTATAGACTTTATACATAAGGCTCGACTTTTAGGCTTAACTATTCCTCTGTATGCTCTGACGCCAAAAGTATCCATAGCAAGCGCTCGGCGGCAGGAGCAGCAGCAGCGCAGATGTGAGCAGATGAATCCCAATAGGCTTATCTGAGTTTCTAAGCCTGTATGTGAATAAAGTGTAGGCCTATCGCCTCCATTGATTATGCGGCGGCACAGACGGGATTATACGTGATGCTGGAGGCTATGTGAATGAAAAACACATTTTCTAAAGACATTCGCAAGATAAAAGTCTCCGAAAAGTTTTAGATATTGGTTCTGAATGTCCTTATATACAATTCCTGGTAATATTATTTTTTCTTAATTTACATATTTTAAAGATGAAAGAAAGGTATATTTTTTTCTTGCTTCCTTCCTTCCTTATCGTGGCGTTTCCAACATTCTCCACCTTTGGTGAACTACTCACCTGAAAAAAAAAGGAACGCGAATGGCGCTAGGACTTTTCTCATTAAGAGGAGATCTGTCCCGTAGGCCTATAAAAAAAACTGTAAAGGGAATGACATGCAAGCTCTGCCCTTGATCCTGTGATATTCACACGACAAAAACGGGGAGAATATGTCTGCTTTCTTTTACGACAGATATAAAATATAAATGTCATTGTTTTCAACATAAAAGTCCCATTTGCATTCAAGGGTTTTTCCTCAATCAGGTGGCCCAAAACCATATGCTCCTGTGACATGGGACATTGTACACAACTGCCCCCAAAAACTGTCACATCTTGCGACAGTACTCTTCAGGTCGAGCCTATTACTATCCTTCCAGCAACAGCCAAACTTAAATACGTACATATATATGTATATATGTATGTATGTGTATATATATATATATATATATATATATATATATATATATATATATATATATATATATATATATATATATATATATATCTGCCCCTCTTTAATCGTTTTCGGTTGGTTGGATGGATTACAAAGGCCCACATCAGGCCTCCTAGACCCTTGTAACACTTTACCATACTTAAGGCCGCCCATATGCAAGGGTCAGTACTAGCATAATCTAACACAGCCTAAACCAACCCTTTGATGGCCATGATGTAATGGTAGAAACAGCTGTCGGCAGAATAAGATAAATGAACAACGTAGTAATGACTTTTGTCCTTTCCTTCTAGACTTTGAGAAGGAAAAAAGTAAACCACACAAAATATCGTTTGGCATAATACGAAACTCAGCCACGGTCCGGTGGTGGCCTGTGTTGTTGGTACTTACAGTATAGTGGTGCCAAAGTACGATTATGGCTAACTTTAACCTTAAACAAAATAAAAACTACTGAGACTAGAGGGCAGCAATTTGGTATGTTTGATGATTGGAGGGTGGATGATCAACATACCTCAGTAATTTTTAAGATCTGAGGACGGACAGACAAAGCCAGAACAATAGTTTTCTTTTACAGAAAACTAAAAAAAAAACTCCATATCAGGACACTTTAATCTTCAAAACTGCACAAATCGAACCTTCACCTTAAATGAACGACACAGAGGCTGTTTGTCATTAAATGAATGGAACGTGACACAAAAGTGTCAAGAAACTTAATGTATTACTCACTGCATGATTTGAAGCCATCATAGTTGATGACAAGGCACTGACAATAACGTCATGCCACATCATGGATGTTAAATCTTTCAAGGCATAAAAATTAAACATTTGGCATATATGCAACTCAAGGTACTTTGTCATTTATGTGGATAAAACTCGACAATAGTTAATCTTAATCCATGATATAATGCGCGATATAATGCATGCTATAAACCCAAATCGCATTATCCACAATCCAGCCTCTGGATTTCATTTGAATAAGTTTTTAAGAACTGGAAACCAAAAACTAGTCAATAAGTTTGGGCTACATTTTCAAGGGCACAAAACCTTAAGGAAATATCCTTTGAGCATGTGTTCTTCAAGTCTGAGCACATGGAATTGTATTACCATTATTATGGATAATTGGATTTGTTCATTATACACAAAAACTAGCCACTAACAAGCGTAATTCCACATACATGAAGACTCTAAAACTTAATAACAAACAATATTGTCCATTAACTCAAAGACCAATAAAGTCAAATTACTAGCATGAAATCACTGGGGACTCTAATGTGCTGGTGTACATAACAAGGCCTTAAGAGTTGTGTCATGCTACCATGTTGGGGCAGCAGAGGACTCTCAATGAGACTTATCTGGCGTCTTCAGTTTCACTCCGTTTATTATGACCCTAGGTAAGGAGTCTGCCTCCTGGCTGTATGCCATCCTGTTATCCATTTTGTGGTAGACCTCTATTCTTTTTTTCATCATCCTCTTTGATGTTCTGGGTTTTGGGCGTGAAACTCTACCAGTCTCTTGTCACATCCTTTGCGTTCCGTTAATGTGTGTCTCAGACATTTTAGTTCTGTGTGGACCACTCTCCAAGTACTGCAGTGGGATTAAGGCCCTTCTGACATAGGTGCTTTCGTTTGGACGGATGTAACGTCTCGGGTATGATTTTAGCTCAAAGAATTTTTTGAATCTGCTACAGACCTTAGGTTTCTGCTGGCAATTGGACGGACGTTCTCTCTTCTACAGCAGCTACGCACATATTTGCAAATAAGAGTAACAACGGGTGATCCCATTGACATGTCACCCACCTGTCGAAAGAAGTTCCCTCTGTGTAAAATTAAAGAGGCCTCCATTGTGAACGCATGTACCTTTCAGTGGGTTTTTAAGGATTGCATGGAAGGGTGTCACTGCCAGATATGCACACGTTATTCTAGATGATTTCAATAGTTTTCTGGACAAGGGTGTGAAAGTGGAGACTTCACATCCTACTGCAGGTTATTTGCTCTCGTTACCATTCTGCTTACTCTTTTCTTGAGCGTTGGTGCTTTACTCATGATACTCCCAGGGTGGATCTCCCGATCCGCCTTGAATAATCGTATTAAACATATATGGCTGCACAGGCTTAATAACCCACTTCAACTCCCCCGGCAAAATTTGCATTACCTTGATGAACGTCATTATGGCTGACATAGCTATCGGTAGAAGAAAATAAATCGAACAAGGTAGGGCTGACTTTGATCTTCTGATGCAAGACTTTGACTTTGAAAAGAAGGAAAAGAAAATCAATTTTTTTCTATTGCAGAAACATCAGTAGAACTGTGTAATAAGAAATAAAAAAAAATAACTTTTCTCGATTTTCAAAAACAGTTATATGTTTAGCATTACATTAGAAAAAAACAGCAAATTCTTAAGTGGAAAAAAAATTCGCGTCATTTTACATAAAGTTAGTTTTAGTTACTACTCAAAAAAACTTTAGCTGAGGTCACTGTGCAAAAAGGTCGTAATAAATATATAGGTATGTATGTATGTCATATATATATATGTGTGTGTGTAAAACAAACATACATACATATGTATATATACAAACATTATGCAATATACGTATGTACACTCATTACCAGTACAGAGGAGAGGGGAACACGCAATCAAACAGTGGAATTTCCATTAAGCAACTTTTGCAAGCCAAAAAACGAGAGTGCACTCACGCATCGACTTGAACAACGAACTGTAAGCAAAGCCACATACCGGCCAACGGATAAATTCCCAAGCCATGGTACACACAACAGGTTTGGACTCATTAGTATTCTAGCCCATTCTCATTAACTTTGTCATTATCAACTACGTTTAACAATACAGTTTAATCCCCGAGTTGTGAGAGGATGAGGAGAAAGCAGTAACGGGTCAGAATAGAAAATACACTGGATTCTTGGATTGTTAAATACACCTACAACAAACAAAACTTTATATCTTGATTTCTTTCTTCCCCATATATATATAAACAAACAATTCTAATTCCTTTATCATTATATATCATTATATATATATATATATATATATATATATATATATATATATATATATATATATATATATATATATATATATATATATACACACACACATACAGTACATACATATGTGTGAGTAACTGCTGAAACAAGGATCTTTGACATCATTAAGAGTAAAAAGGTGGCATCAGTCACATTCTCACGTATCCTTCAACACCTTTTGGAAGCTGGATACGCCTTGGGTGCAAGAACCCCGTTCAATCCGCAGTTTCATGCTGCTACACCTCACCGTAAAGGCATACGGTACCCCACCAACCTCTTCGTCTTTTTTGCTTTCGTCCTCCTTTCGCAAATATACTTTCTCCTCACCAACCCCCTTTCACAAGAACACGACAGAACTCACTGTTTCGTATTTGTATCGTCGCTGCCTTTTCTTTCACTTCATTTTCGTCGTATCTCCATTCGTAATTTTAACCTCTGACGCGTGCTTTCTCCATATTGATATTCCGCAATTCAATAACATTTTCATTTTTTCCTTTGCATCTTCCACACTCCCAACATCACATCTCAACTTCATATCTACTGTTTGACTTTACTTGAAAATGTCCCTTACAATTGCTTCATGACAAACACTTGATCCGAAAACGATTTGCCTTAAATAAATCCAAATAGATCTTCCCTTTTAGAGCATTTAGCCTCTTCACTCAAAACTTTTACATACACAGAATCAGCACTCTTACAACCCTAATAAAATTTTTACAATATTCCCCATTTCCCTTTACCTTTAAACAAAAAAGATACAGTTACATACATAAATTATAACTTAAGTACTTATGCATACGTACGTATACACACACACATACATACTGTATATATATATATATATATATATATATATATATATATATATATATATATATACATAATACATACATACATAACATGCGCGCAACTTTTACGTTTAATAATGTTTATATATTCAAACAGCGATTAATCCACATTCAAAATACCAAAACACAAATATTATTAATGCTTATAAACATTCCACCTCAACATCAACATCGTTGCACTGCAAGAGAGAGAGAGAGAGAGAGAGAGAGAGAGGAAAATTCCATCAGATGATGGCTAACTATGAAAGTATGACATACCGATGATACTGTGTATCACTTGAGTTTGGCCAAAGGTGTCATCGGTGTAATCATTCTCTCTCTCTCTCTCTCTCTCTCTCTCTCTCTCTCTCTCTCTCTCTCTCTCTCTCTCATACCACCCAAAAAACATTATTTTTAAAAACCCACTGATGAAACGATAAGGTAAAACCTGCATAATCATCCGCAGAAACGCAACGAAACACGAAAACAAACGCAATATACGAGTATATGTATGTATGTATGCATGTATAGTATGTATGTATGTATGCATGTGTGTATGTATGTATATATGTATGTATAAATATATGTGTAACATAAACAAACGCGTGTGAATGGAGAGAGAGAGAGAGAGAGAGAGAGAGAGAGAGAGAGAGAGAGAGAGAGAGAGAGAACGAAAATACAGAACTGCCTATGAGCGTAAGGTTAACCTACAAGGACGATCAGTGCAGTGCTGGTGGGACAAATAGCGCAATTCGTATTCCTGTTAGATTTATCTGTGACCACATGTCATTGCGAAAAGACGGACGCCTTTAAATAATGCAGAAGTGCAAAGGAAAAACCGAAAGGTAGACGAGAGCGTAGCGTTCATTAATATGCCCAGTACAGTACTATCCAGTGTAGGTGTACCTTCAGTCGTAAACTACTTCCGAACAATTCATTATGCGACGTTGGTCGTGATTGCAGCAAGGTTACATGATTAAGACAAAGACTGTATACATATTCATGAAAATTCTTCAGTGAGAAACTACAAGCAAGCTTCCGTAAAACTGACCGCATTACCCACCAGACGATACCTGCGTTGTTGGTATAAGTGAAGTTCCTGGAGCAAGGAGTATGAATGCTTGTGTTAATGTGTTTGGAAAGGGCTCAGCTGCGGGAAACTCTGCTTTTCAAGAATCGTCTTCAACATACTGGGATGAGGAACATACTGATGAAAAGATCCTGCTGGATTTTGTAATGCTACAAAGTAGATGGAGGAGATTAGCAGGAGTTGCATCTGTTTATTTTTGCCAGAAATTAACATCAACGAGATAGATATGTTTAAACTGGAGAGAAAAAAGTGAATAAGAGCGCGTAAGGAAAATAATCATGAAATAAGTGAGAGTTAAAAAACATGGAAGTAGATAAGGATTTTGTAAAATTCTATGATGTTACAGGGAAATTTAGATTAAAAATGGTATACAGATGACATAAATATTACGTAGTAGGAAAATTATATGAAATGTTCAGTGAAGGAAGAGAACGATAATACAACAGCTATGAAATATTTTTTGTACACGGGGTTCATCCTTGATTCAGCGAGCGAAATGTGAATTGGCAATGAATGTGCGCAGTCATTCATCGGTATCCATCTCGCCCACGACAATGGATTTATACATATAAAAACATATTATTTCAGTAGATGAAACCTATTCGTATGGAACAAGCACACAGGGGACACTTGACTTGAAATTCAAGCTCCCAAAGAATGTTTGTTTCAACCTCCCACCGCAAACCCCACACTGCAGCAGTAACTGATCATGATACAGGGCAAGTGATTTTTCATCGCCCTGGGGGAGACGCGAACCCTCGACAGCTGAGTGGTATTCCACAACACTAACCACTATATATATGTATATATATAGGTCTATATATATATAATATATATATATATATATATATATATATATATATATATATACATACATATATATATATACATATATATATATATATATATATATATAATATATATATATATATATATATATATATATATATATATATATATATATATATATATATATATATATATATATATATATATATATATATATATGTATATACATATTCACTAATGCTAATCCAGAAATATAATTTAACATAAAATTCCCTACACCTTAGGAATAACTTACACTATTGCCGAATGGTCAGAGTCGACTGTTTATCATTTTATCTCAACCAAAGGTGCAGGTTCGAATCTAGCAAGGGCAGATGCACTTAATACTTATGTTTCTTCCTGGGTGTAAGTTATTCACAAGGTGCGATTAATATTTGTGAATTTGAAAAAGTGACGCGTGTATCAGTGGCAAAGCTTCATATCTATACACATATATATATATATATATATATATATATATATATATATATATATATATATATATATATATATATATATATATATATATATATATATATATATATAATATATATATATATATAATATATAAATATATTATATATATATATATATATATTATATATATATATATATATATATATATATATATATATATATATATATATATATATATATATAAAATATAGACCATGAAACAAAAGTATCACATTAACCCATTAATTTTTAAACACTAGTAGATCACAACAACAAACACTACATATACATACAGCAGTCACTGGTCAGTCATTCCTACAAAAAAAAAATCACACTTAACGTAAACACGACAATCTGCATAAAACGTCAAGACCTACATTAATTCAAGTGCATACACAAGAGAAACAAAGCAATGGACGTATAGAAGACAAACCACTCCACTCCATCCCCCCCCACCATCCATCCACCTCTCAGCAACTTCCAACCCCCTCACCGACAAATAAGGCCACTCACAACCACCACCTGTAAATACAAAACAAAGTAGAACCCGACCCTTTACCCTCTGTTCATTATAAAGTCAAATCGAGGTGTGCATGATGACAAAATCGAGTGTCACATCAGAGAGAGAGAGAGAGAGAGAGAGAGAGAGAGAGAGAGAGAGAGAGAGAGAGAGAGAGAAATCTTTGTAGACATAAAGCTCATACTCACGTAATCCATTAGAACATAAAATAACTGATCAATAAGACTTCCAAAATTCCTTTTTCATCTAGTTAGTTCGTTCCTTAAACGCGAGACTTGTTTCTACTAAACTTCTAAACAGTTGCTTAAGTAATTCATTAAATTCCATTCTTGGGTTCCTGCTACTGATACTCCTCAGCTTAAAACGACGGTAGCGTAACTGACATTACTTACGGCAAATAATGAACTACACGTTAACATGCCCGCATATTCAAGGTATCGTCCATTCTTTTCTAATATACGGAACACGATTCGTTCTAATCATAAAATACGAAATAAAACATCTTTTTCACGATTTAACAACGTTGCAAGAAACTCGCACCCGTTGGGGCTATACTCATCAAGGGATGTAGGCTAGGTATGTTATATTTAGAGCACAAAACACTCGTATGGAAGAAAATGAACTTCCTATAAAAAAAAACCCTTTTCGAACGGAATCATTTATCCCATCCCTACTCTCAGGACTTTCTTTGTTGCACCATGACGCCTACAATGGTATAATATCCTACAAAAACAAAAATTAGAGTATCATCACATAACCTAAGAATCTAAAACTTGCGCTCAACCGGTAACAACCTCATAAACGGATCTACAATATGATGATATCAGTGTTTTGTTCTCATTTTAAAATGCTGTCCTAGACAATTTCATTCACAACAGAACCATAGTTCTGAACAAAAACTCGTACCATCAGGACCCAACAAAGTTTGTAGATTGTAATCACTACAATAGCGACTTTGACACACACACACACACACACACAGAGAGAGAGAGAGAGAGAGAGAGAGAGAGAGAGAGAATTTTCCTTTGACGTAATGGAATGTATCGAATGGACACAAAGATAAATATATTGGGAGCATTAGCATGTGTAACAATACTAAACACTAGAGTGTCATCTGCAAAGACAAACAGACAGACCTGGCAGCAGCGACTGAGAAAGCCACCGCCATCATATAAGCAATTATTATGGAAATAATTTGGAGCAATTTTTTTCCGTTTTGCGTAAGATAACTGTATAAATATTAACATTCATCTCACGACTCCTACGAGATAATGGCCTCCCGTTCTTGACAACCACTCTCGCCCTGCCCCGACACGTCCCTCCTTCCCCACTCCCCAACCCCCTGACGGACAATGGGGTCTCCAGCTCTTTAACCTTGACTAAATGACCCCCCCATCTTCCCCAACCCACTTCCTCCATAATGACAAGGGATACTGAGTGAATTCTTCAACATTCCATCGCATCAGATATGTAATTATGATGAGACAAAGAATTCATAAAAGGGTCTCTTTTCTCTGTCATTTCTTTACAACTGGTCCGACATCTTTGTTGTAAAAGTAATATCAATTATCTGAACTGCCTTTCGTACTTGGAGAGTCTCCCGTAGTCGGATAGACTAGCTTTAGTCAAACGTATTTGTAACAGAATGACAACTTTTCTAACATGAGTTACGAAGAGAATAGACTGCTTGATTGAGAAACACTACAGACGTCGACACCATCACGTAGAGGAAAATGTACTCAAATTTGTTATATAAACATGAAAAATGAATGATCAAAGTATCTACAAAAAAATAAAAAGTGACAGGTACAGCAAGGAAGAGTAAAAGATAACGATGAGGAACCGGAAGACAAACACCGTCGATATTTTCTGAGTGGTATGATAGTGTGGATTTGACAATTAATATGGGGGACGCCGTATGGTTCCCAGAATCTCTCTGCACTAATGTGTACAGGACAAATGCATCTGCGGGTCCACATAGCGCCTCTGGTGGAGCGGAACCGGAAAAGAAGCCAAGTGTATGTACGTAACACTACTCAAACAAAGCTATGATACAATGCCCAGAGAGAGAAAATGGTGTCAAAACGAAGACAGTAGGTGACGCAAGTCACATAAATTAGAGCTAATGACCAGCTAACAAAAAGCAAGTTGGCAAGTGTATCAAGGTTTGTCCTATTCACAAACATCATTCAGCGTGCTCTTGCAACTGGCTATTCTGCATCTAACGCAGTGTAGACGACAATGGCTTGGCTTTGCCTCATTAATGCGGTTTAATAAGTCTAAGCATCTAAACACAACGTTTTATAGCACTGAACGCCTCAACAGTCCCGTTAGCCTTAAAGATATGCCCTTTGCTTTGTCTTTATTTTCCGCAATCTCAGCCTATATCTCGCCCACTTAAGAAGCTAGTGTCTCTCGTCACTCGAAAGTAAATTCAGATTTTATTTTATTTTTTATTTTATTCAGTAGATGAAACTTATTCAAATGGAACAAGCCCACGGGGCCACTGACTTGAAATTCAAGCTTCCAAAGAAAATGCTGTTTCAACCTCCCACCACATACCCCACACAGTGGCAATAACTGATCATGAAACAGAGCCAGCGATTTTTCATCGCCCTGGGGGAAACGCGAACTCATGGCATCTGAGTGGCATGCTAATACACTAACCACTATACAAGAGACTATAAGAAGATTTCAATGAAAATTAACTTCCTAGTCTGACACTGAAAATGAAAACTGCGATAGCCTGCCCGTCTTGGATTCTTTTTGAAAATTAAATAATTTCACTGCCCCTCAAAAGAGTTAAAAATCTAAAGCAAAACAATCTAGACATCAGATATCAACCAAGATATGGATCCAATACCAGGCTTTGGGAAGAATACCCAAATTCAATTCACTAAACAATGAAAACAATCCTCATAATCCGACTACAAGTTTCACTTCAAAGTCTACAAAATAATCCAAATCATCCCCGACAAGAGAATTTGGAAAAAAGGTAATCCGAAATACTAATTTTATATAGAGCCATCGCATACCCAAAATAGCACGAAGATGTACTTGAGAACTGAAATGAACTTGCAAACCAGTACAAAAGAATCCCTAGCAAATGCGCATTCAATCTTTTTTTTATATCTAGGTTTAATTTTCTGTTACAAGACACGCCCTGCATATGATATTACCTTTGCCTAAACTGACAGTAGGAATGACCATTTAATAGACCTGCCTGGAAAAAAAGTTTTAAAATATTCCAATCTCCAAAACCAAATATTGAAAAAGTTCATTTAAAAGTTTGAAAACAAAATTAATATGAGGATGATGATAATCGTCATAACCATTTCCTCACGTTACTGTTTTTCATAAACTCACAGTTTCCAGTTTCTCGAAAGAAGGCTTGTCTTCTGAGAAAAATAAATACTCCTGAACTCCGAGGTATATAAAAAAAAATTTCTTATACACGCAGCGCATCGACCTTCCAGAATATACCTGACTCTCGTTTTAGCACTTTCTAGGTTTCACTTTCATCCCAAGCAAATTCTACAAATTTTAGCAATACACCATTTTTTCATCGATCTACTTCTCTCAACTATGGCCAAACCTGCTTCTCCCAAAACTTTTAACTATCCTTAGTCCATATGCTATGAGAAACAAATTATCATTACCATTATTTTCGTCTACTTCGATAACAATAATTCAGACATATTGCTATAATGTTAAAGAAAACTAAACTAAAAAAAAGAAAAAAAACTCGAAGTGAAACAAACATGATGACAAAATGAATATATTATAGAAAAATATAGTGAATGGTTCATTAATTTGCATACACAGAAAACAAGTGGACTTTTCCTTCAATTTACATAGCAATATCTTCATTCACAGAATGACGTAAGGCACTAAATAACAAACTGAATATATAACAGAAAAGAGAATGACGTAAGGCACTAAATAACAAACTGAATATATAACAGAAAAAAGAGAATGACGTAAAACACTAAATAACAAACTGAATATATAACAGAAAAGAGAATGACGTAAGTTACTAAATAACAAACTGAACATAGAACAGAAAAGAGAATGACGTAAAGCACTAAATAACAAACTGAACATATAACAGAAAAAAGAATGACGTATAAATAACAAACTGAACATAGAACAGAAAAGAGAATGACGTAAAGCACTAAATAACAAACTCAATATATAACAGAAAAGAGAATGACGTAAGTTACTAAATAACAAACTGAATATATAACAGAAAAGAGAATGACGTAAGTTACTAAATAACAAACTGAATATATAACAGAAAAGAGAATGACGTAAGGCACTAAATAACAAACTCAATATGTAACAGAAAAGAGAATGACGTAAAGCACTAAATAACAAACTTATATAACAGAAAAGAGAATGACGCAAGGCACTAAATAAAACCGACAATTATCTGTGGAAGATAACGTCTCCTCCTAAAACAGTTACTTTAATCCGTCTGCAGACATCTTCATAAAATCATTGTACCCACTTACATGCATTACTTCTGTTTCACTAATGTTATTTACTTAGGGAATAATGCTATTAACTAATTAGGATTTTCCAGCTGTTTAAAATAAACACGCTTCATAAACGATGTCCAACGTACGTATTACCAGAGATAATAAAATAAAAAGACTCAAGATCTTACAACACTTGTTTTACGATCCAGGAGAGAGAGAGAGAGAGAGAGAGAGAGAGAGAGAGAGAGAGAGAGAGAGAGAGAGAGAGAGAGAAAACAATATCACACCGTATATGAAAGGCTCAAGTCAAGGTTTAGACAAGGAAAAAGTAACTTGAACACTGAGGAAGGGCTTCACCAATGAACTTCAGACCCCACCCGAAGCGGAAAGGGTTCGGATTCTGGGAGTGGCAGAGACCTCACTGTTTAATGGACAGCGGCAAACGGATGGAGCTATCGTCGGCGATGCTTGTAACCGAATCCCAATTCCCTCTCCAGCAGGAGACGGCGAAAGTTGCAGTACCCACCGCTGATGGGTGGGTGTGTCGCTCATCACTTGAAGAGTAGAATTTCAAAGTGAAAAACACTGGTCATTACCGGCTTCCCAAGAAGTGTTTCACAGAGCAATTTTTAGAAATTTTTCTTTCATACTCATAAGACAAGGGCATTAAAAAAAAAAAAAAAAGTGATAGAATTTTTAAACTGAGAACATGATGATATCATTCATGGCCATAAAAGGCTAAATAAAGTTCCAAATCATATTTAGCCCCCTGTCCCCACCCCAGTTTTAAAATTGCGGTTGGTACAGATGCACCCGTGAAGATTTTCACCCTCAAAAGTCTGATACATTTACATAATGATAATACTGATAATTTACAATAATTGTGCCTACTTTTAATAATAATTTAAGATAGCTGCTATTTACACGTTCAACCTTTGAGTGCCACAGTTATTTTTACATTCAATAACTCTGCTTGAACTTGTTAATTACAAATCACCAATACAATCGAGAACGCACGCAAAATCTTGAAGGTGTTAATTCTGAATCATTAACACATTCAAGAACGCACGCAAAAAAGAAAAATAACTAAAGTTTACACCTGACTGATCACTCGATGATCAACTGCGGTAAGAGCGAACTTCGGAGAATAATCGTAACAATACATATTTTTAAAACCACACAATTATGCGAAAATTAAACAAAAAGGATGGATTTCATAGAATGGTGATAATACAGATTTTAACTGAATACATCCAAGTGACTATAATGCCAAAAAAATTCACAAAACTCTACCAGATGACAATGATCATGGGATTTCTCTCCACTCCTAAATATCTATTCAGTATGGAACCTCAGCCATATATTTCACATAAAGCAACAGCTAGCTAACTGGAGTGGTCACAAAAACCCTTCACTAAATGTCAAGTGCTGAACAAAGGCACTTCAGTTGACCACTGGGCGTCAAATAAAGGAATCTCAAGACATCAAGTCGCTTGAGGACGAAAAACTAAAATATCAAAAAGAAGTTCGAGCGGATATTCAGATATTATCTGGAAATTCCAGAAAACAACCGCACAAACTTGACTTTCTCAACAAAAAAAGACGATAAGAAAAGAGACTTGGATTATCTTCTCTTATCTCTCTCTCTCTCTCATATACATACATTTTATATATATATATAATATATATATATATATATATATATATATATATATATATATATATATATATATATATATATATATATACAATATATACATATATATTTATATATATAAATATATATATATATATATAAATATATATATTATATAATTTACATGTATGTATAAATATACATACAAATATATATATTATAAAATGTATTATATATATGTATATATATATATATATATATATATATATATATATATATATATATATATATATATATATATATATATATATATATATATATACATACATAACTTGACTCTAGAATGCGCTGGTAAGATATCACCAGGAACGAGGGTTGCACTCGGAGGGTCCTACATTGTTTGAAAGAACTGGGTGCTTGGAAGAGGCGGCACGGTGCAAAATCCTAACGCGGTGGAGAAATCTCTCACGAAACCGGTTCCTTTTTAGGCGAATGGGGCAAGGGGGTTAGGGGCGGTAATCAGGGGATATGGAGGGGAGGGGAAGGGAGAAAAGGATTCCTTCGGCGCTGTTCTTAGCATCTATGAGTTTTCCCTAACGGAGTTCCTGACTCTGAGCACTTACTGTCCCAGTATAAAAACTACGTGGCACAAGGCTATCTATGCTCGAGGTATTTTTAGACTGAAAAAGACCTGGTATTGAGAGAGAGAGAGAGAGAGAGAGAGAGAGAGAGAGAGAGAGAGAGAGAGAGAGAGAGATTAATGTTTTTATTTTTTCTTCTGCATTTAGGAACGACTGCCTTCGTCAAAGTCACGTTTCCATCACATTACCGGAAATTACTTAATATTCTGGCCATCCCCCTTCCGGTATATGTTGTACTTCTCATGTTTATCAAGGCGTGAAATTAGGTTTTGTGTTCAATTTCGGTAAATATATTTATTTGAAATATCAATGCCATGATAAAAGTATTACTGCTAATTCGCAAAATACCAGCAATTCTTGCACAATTCTAGATTCTTATCTAGTACACAAAGTTACGCTTGACGTTCAAGTCTGGTCGAACGCTTCATCACTTCGAGAGAGAGAGAGAGAGAGAGAGAGAGAGAGAGAGAGAGAGAGAGAGAGAGAGAGAGAGAGAGAGAAACACTTTTCGGATACTGAATGTCCTCCAAAATTTTGTGGGTTATCTACTGATTTGATAAACTGTTTTAACTCCTCCTCTTTCTTTCTCTTCTAATTATTATTATTATATTATTATTATCTAGAGCTTTATACTCCTCTTCGAATACATAGCTTCAAATACTTGACCCACCTAACAGCTTTCAAGCCCAAATTCCACAGACTTCTGATGGTAAAATAAAAGCGATATAAAACCTCCAACAACTTTAGTCTGCACAAACCTCAATCTCAATACCATAGCAAAGGAACAATGGGCCAATTTTTCACTTGAAAAGCACCTACACCCCTGACAGGCGCGATTACTCAAACACCAGCACTGTAACATTATAAAAGATCAGCATGAGCTAAGAGTGCAAGCGGTTTGTTTACACTTCCTGCGCCAGCTGCGGTTGGAGAGGATGCCACCGCAAGAAATCTCAGTCGTCTTCACTCTTCCCGCATCTACACCCAAAACAGCGTCCTGCTTACACGTCAGGCGTCGTCATAACACGGAAGCAACTACTTGAAATACGAGATACTGCTGGAGGATAAAGCAATTTACAACGCTCGCGAAAAATTACTCGTTCTAAATCGGTTACGTTCACGAGTTGCAATTTAATGGCTTTTGATATATACTAGAGGAAATTCATAAAATCTTGGTTATCAAAGGACTTGTGTCCGAGTCTCAATAGCCAAATGAATAACTAGTCATTGTTATTCTAAACTTTGTATTTTCGACATGGAGAATGGGCGGAATGCGGAATGGCTGATTTTATACGGTGTGTCATTTGAACAATGATACACCTGTCCTTAAAACTTGCTATAGAATTTGTCAGGGAACAGGTGGTATTTAGCGCCAAAGCCTGGTGTAGCAATTGTAAATTACCTTCATTTAAACGTAATAATAGGGTAACTTAAATAGCGTTCTCTTTACCGGGAGGCGGACTGATATGGTTTCAATAACCCCAGGGGTTATTGATCCACTTCAGATCTAACCTCAAGACATTTATTCAAGTTTATTAAAAAAACTATTTCTTGCATGAACACGAGCGATCAACACCAACAACAGCAAAAATAATATATTAATTATAATTTTGGTCTTGTCACAGAGGTCTGGCTTACCGTCTAATGCAACTAGTCTGTGAGTAGTTTTCACATGAAAAATTTTCTGTTTTTATTTTCTTCAGATCCTGGAACTAGATTTCAATCTTGTACAGCTCTCGGGGTTTACTCAATAAACGTACCATGTGTTTCAAGTATTAGCATTTATCATTTCAGCAAAATCAGAATGGAAATAATGTGAACATTTCATAGGCATTAATGAATCATCGGAGGTAATTTCAAAGGATAATATGTGTATGTCTTTAAACCCGTCACCAAGTCCAAGTGAAATAATTCTCGTATTCACAATCTCCACATCGCTGTGGAAACCCAAATTATGCAAAATATTATCGTGAATGCCGGGTCTGTTAATATTACTTCGCCAATGGGTATGAGTTACGTTAAGGCAGTATGTTACGTAAATTTATATATATATATATATATATATATATATATATATATATATATATATATATATATATATATATATATATATATATATATATATATATATATATATATATATATATAATATATACATATATAATCTATATATATAATCTATATATATATATATATATATATATATATATATATATATATATATATATATTATATATATATATATATATATATATATATATATATATATATATATTATATATATATATATATATATATATATATATATATATATATATATATCATACAATATGAAATACGACATAACTATTTATTATGCACTTTATATTTAATAAAAGTTGGAACATTTACAAAAATATTTGGTATATCTATAATATTGTACATACGCACTGTACCTACCAAACGGCAATGAATATCTCAAATTAATGTATATATATATATATATATATATATATATATATATATATATATATATATATATATATATATATATATATATATATATATATATATATATATATATATATAGTATACATGTTTATAAATTCGATATATCAATACCAAGTTAAGACAATAATATGTATACAATCATTCCAACTCCGTAAACTTTCAAACGAAAGACCAATCGCAGATTAAACAGTTGGTTAATCTCGCCAAATATTTAGTTACCTCAAATGCCGCGACCTCAAGTAGTTCCCTTAACGATCAACACCATACTACGCCATCGTATAAACACTGTTTTACCAATATCAAACAAAACTTCTGTCGCCTAGCACCCCACACACATACACACAGGTGTGTGTGTGTGTGTGTGTGTGTGTGTGTGTAGATACAAATATAACAACGTAAGAACGTTCGTACAGTCAAACGAGCATACACTACACTCAGTCGACAGATTTTACTTATAAAATTATTTAGAGGAAGCACGGAATTCTTGTTCTTCATATATACAATTAGCAATGATTAACCAAATTGTAATAAATTGCTTTTCTCTCTCTCTCTCTCTCTCTCTCTCTCTCTCTCTCTCTCTCTCTCTCTCTCTCTCTCTCTCACATAGCTGTGGGATGGCCCAATCACCGTTTTTGCCAAAACCTGTCATCGTTAAAAGCCCACCATGGAGGGACAATATTATAACTAAAACAAAAACCAGTTATTCTTGTAAGCGTCTGAGGACAAGATCAGGGAGAGAGCGACAGATATTTGACATTCTTTCGTAAGTTTTAGACGATAAAATAACAGAAATTTGTGTTAGATAATGAAAAAAGGCTACGTAAAAAAACACACACACAAAAAAACACAAAATCTGGGTCTTTTTAACTCCTTCATTGGCCAGAATGTTATTGCCCACTTATGGCCCAATAATATTTATATACGTAACCGAGTGACTATCAATGTCCCCTGAATGATACAAAAACTAAATATTACAAAAACGAAACTCTGCCAAGCATATATTTATTTTCCGGACTGCAGTCACTACAATTACATCAAGATATTCTGCGAGTTCTTCTAGGGAGGTAATCCCGCTTTCCACCCACATCAGATAACCCTTCTGGATTTAAAGCTTATCACTTAGACGATTCTTCCATCTCTATCTTGAAGAATTGCTGTTATTACTGGCATCAGTTTTCTTAAATATCGTTGGTGTCAGAAAAGCATTCGATGGGAAACCACCAAAATAGCTGCGTAAAAGAGATAAATGCAGATATACCCTTTTATTTACTTGGCGTATTATAATGCCGGTTCTCCCAGCAGCAAATCTGTGTCAGAGGGGGTAACATACCATCATGCAACTGCGACTCCTCGTATGTACTACTTCAACTTTATCAAAGTCGCATTCTCCCGTTGTTTCTATTCAATACGCACACAGATGCCCGGAATGTTAAACTGAGCTTACGCCCAATCGGAATAACAATAAAGATCCTCTCGTATGCCCATGATGTGCTTTTAATTACCCGACTGGCGCAAGATCACTGGAAACTAGTCGATACCTGTCGAAGATATGCAGATGAATGTGACGTAATATACTCGTACAACGAAACCAACACCAAGTGCATGATGTTGCTGCTCCCTTGATCGCTGACGCATTCCCCAAAATCAAGGTCTGAATTTATACATAAATTACAATGTCTGGATGACATATCACACATAATTACGAGCGACTCAAAAGACACGAGACACAGAACAGCGAATTCGCAAGCTGCGCACGACTGGCAACACGAATGCAGAATTTGCCTTCTGTCACCGAAAAACCAGATCGCTGTTATTTCGCTCCTTCAGCCAACAGCTATAGCTATCTTACTCCCTTTGGACGAACTATACAAGAGAGACCACGAGAAGTATTACAACTGTTCATAACGGCATTCTGAGGCGCCTTACTTAAATCAACTCATCATTCTGCTAAGATGATGTTTACAGAGAACTGCCCAGATAATTTTAAAATCATTATTTGGCAAACCACGTAAAATTTGATCACAGTATAAAAAAATCATGGCAGTCCGTTAATCTACAATATCTTAAAGAGTGGAGCCCAAGGCTCGAAACTGTGGGAAAGATAAGCTAATGAACAGGGTAATGAGACTTCTGTTTTTTAATGGACGAGTTTTTCACATTATGGATCCTTCAAATGCCTCGCAGGCTTCGCTGTTTCTTCCACATTTTTGCTCTATTATTACCATTTCGGTATTTTTACGATTCCTCTTCATTTATGTTTCATCATTTTTGTCTGCCTTATTATCTACACCCATTGTTCCAGCCAAGATTTCAATACCGCCTTATTTTTGTTTCTAGATGAGTTTCACATTAGGCCCCATGAAGTTGTCGTTCTTCCATTTCATGAAGAAATACTACATCATCTTGACGAATCCTACTGTGGATTCTAATCAATAACGTTAGCTAACCCGTCGCTACCATTTTATGCATGCCCCATGTATCATTATTTAAAAGTAGCCGTACATTCTCCGTTTACCAAATTTTGCCGGCACTCACGAATTGTATAGTCAAGTTAAAAATTTCAATATTATTATGAGCTATCTTTGAGTGTAACTATTTAATATTTCTTTTAACCTATGCGTACCTTGTATTTTTATAGAGCATTGTATCTGCCTTATTATGTGTTATGTTTGAGTGTAACTATTTTATACTTCTTTTATCTACGTGTTACTTGTACTCTGTAAGTACTGTATCTGCCTGGTGCATTTGTATGTGGTCTGGGCTGAGCTAAGGAATATTATTATTAATACATGGGTGTACGAGAACGACTGTAAAGCTAACATTTTTCTTCAGTAGAAATTGGGAAAATTACCGTCTTTGAAACTCCT
The DNA here is from genome assembly GCF_040412425.1 of Macrobrachium rosenbergii. Lineage (NCBI taxonomy): Eukaryota > Metazoa > Arthropoda > Malacostraca > Decapoda > Palaemonidae > Macrobrachium > Macrobrachium rosenbergii. The sequence continues at coordinate 17,071,238 of NC_089754.1, forward strand.
CTGAACCATTCTAGGTTGATCATATCTCGTGTCAGGTAATTAATCAACCCACCAAAAAAAAAAAAAAGAAAACCTTTTAAACAAAAAAAAAAAAAAAAAAAAAAAAAAAAATTCTCCGCGTAAAACTAAAGGCTCTAAACTGGGGTGTCTTGTGGCAAGTAGGAAAAAATATATTTCGTAGAAAAAACACTATCATGCCTTATGGAGCTCAGAGGGGAGCACCATTATATTCCTATAATACTTTATCAATTACTTTATCATTATTATATATAAATTTATATATATATATATATATATATATATATATATATATATATATATATATATATATATATATAGATAGATAGATAGATAGATAGTTTTATATATACATATATATATTCATATATAGATATAGATATATATATAAATATATAAATATATAAATATAAGTATATATATATTTATAGACAGACAGATATATAGATATATACATATAATATATATAACAGATAAAAATGTCCATATAATATTCATTTCCCTACATGCTATAATCATAATCATTTAGGCTATGCACCGCCAGTTCACAGACCCTAAAGGATTTTACCTTATAACTTTATCCACGTTCTCGCTTCGTCCAACAGGTTTCATTTCAATAAAGAGAGTGATAAAAAGAAGTTTAAACAACTTGATCTGCCAATACTGATAGCCTGTTAAAGTTGGAGTCATTCCAAAACTGAGGCAACAAGACACAAAATCCTTCCTAGAAAAGGCAACCTATACGTTTAGTCTTCCTTTCATGGGAAACCTTATAAATAATTTAGTGTCTTCAGTAACCTATCTTTCCCTATGAGGAGTTTTTATGCCTAATTTAAAATTTGTTCATCGATAGATTTTATGTATAAAATAACACGTTTTCCGTAAAAGAACACTATAAAATATTAATATTACTATGAAAACTTTAATCAGCATTTTCAAGAAATTATGGAAGCAGTTGCAATAACAGCAAAAAGATTACAGTAAAAATGAACTACAAGGCCCATCATGCATGCAGTAGCCCAGTGCAGGCAAAAAATTCTCCTCGTTATTATTCATCATGGGCACATACATAACGGACCAGCCATAGTGACGTTTGACTAAGCACGCCTTTACAGAATTGTCAAGCCCCTGTTCAGAGGCAAAAATCGTGCAACCTTTTGTCAAATACCCATAATAACAATTTAAAAAATTATTAAAGTAATTTAGTGTATAATAACTGATAAAGCTATAATAGATGCCTTGACTCAGTTGAGCTAAAAACATTTAAACAGTGGAAAAATTAAGTATACTTTAGTTTAACCAGACCACTAAGCTGATTAACAGCTCTCCTAGAGAGGGCTGACCCGAAGGACTAGATTTATTTTACGTGGCTAAGAACCAACTGGTTACCTAGCACCGGGACCTACAGCTTATTGTGGAATCCGAACCACATTACAGCGAGAAATGAATCTCTATCACCAGAAATAACTTCCTCTTATTCTTCATTGGCCGGTCGGAGATTCGAACTCGTGACCAGCAGAGTGCTAGCTGGGAACGGAACCCACCCTCCCAATGAGGAACTATAACACATTGGAAAACAAGAAGAGTGGAAGAGGGTGGGTGTTGATGAGTCACATGACCTTGCAAACGTTTCAAGTACATTATATGACGTTTGAGAGGAAACGTCTTCAGAAAGATGTTTACTTTAACTGCACAATTTCGTATCTTTTAACCGTAGAGTTGATACGAAAGCAAGCATACAAAAGTTACCAATATAAAATCTTTCAAGGAAACCACCTAACGAATAAAAATGAAATGCGAGGATAGAATGTTAAGAATAAAGTTGCTCAATGCAGAAGAGCTAGTAAATACTGAATATTATCCAGGTTGCTGGTTGTATATGAAGACGCCAGCTAGCCGTCAAACGCTGTATAAAGGTAGTAGGTGAAAAGACTAAAGCTTTAAACGTAGTTGTGTGTCTTATCATGTACAGGTGTTTTACCAACATGGGACACTTCTACAACATTACTCGAACAAATATACCATTTTTTTTTTCAGTAAACTTTACAAGGTAAACGGAAAATAACATCCTTAGTAGGTGAAAAGACTAAAGCTTTAAATGTTGTTGTGTGTCTTATAATGTACAGATGTTTTACCAACATAGGACACTTCTGCAACATTACTCGAACAAATGTACCATTTTTTTTTTCACAGTAAACTTTACAAGATATACGGAAAATAACAGATCCTTAGTAGGTGAAAAGACTAAAGCTTTAAACGTAGTTGTGTGTCTTATAATGTACAGATGTTTTACCAACATAAGACATTTCTGCAACATTACTCGAACAAATATACAATTTTTTTAAAGTAAACTTTACAAGATAAACGGAAAATAACAGATCCTTATTCTGATACAGGATACAGAAAGTTGGTTCCGGTAAAGAAATTACAGAATGATACGTACTCGTAAGAATAAGATCTTATTCTTTCTACATTCAGAAGTTAAAAATTGAAGCAAAGGTAAGGGCACATTTCCTATAAAATTCACCATGTCATTGTTGACCTAATCCGTGAATTTTGCTATTGGTTGTTAATGACAGAGAGAGAGAGAGAGAGAGAGAGAGAGAGAGAGAGAGAGAGAGAGAGAGAGAGAGAGAGAGAGAGAGAGAAATTAGTACTCCGTCAGTATACCACCTCGAAGAGGTAATACCCAGGAAACCATTCATAAGACATAAAAGAAATTTTGTATGTGAAAATCTAAAATCCTTCAGTTATCACAGCAATCTAATGAAAATAATCAAGAACAAAACTGCAAACGTTTGAAGCCTCTTGCATAACCACACCAGTACTCACGAAACAGTATCTGAACACCTTGCGGTACCCGTCCTAGGACCCACAACACTTTAATGTGTAGCCTAACATGGGTAGCCAAGAGCTCGCTGCAATGTGGGGAAAACGTTAACTGTTCCTTCGGCTTCAATCGTACGCTTTTCTTTCATATAGTTACAAAGTAAGCATATAAAATAATAAGTAAATTGTGACGCAAGCAGAAGAATGAACAGAAGTACATTTCTTGCTATGAGGATTAAAAGAGATCACTTTGCTGTCAGAGATCTCCTCAGTATTCTGTTTCTAAGCCGGCTGTCAAACAAGCTAAGCCGTGAACATAATCAAAATGGACTTCTTAGGGAAACTACAAATAGTAGTTAAGCATATTTAACATTTTAACAAAGAGTTAAATACTACGGAAGGAGGATTTTTCAAGGATTCAAGCTGAAATTCACTTAAAAGCGAAAACAGAACGAGATGGTTATCACATTCAAATGAATAAAAACTAGATAAGAAAATGTAAACATCGTTACACGACGAGGATGCAATATGAAGACTACAACAAAGCAGTGTATAATGCAAGATTAAAAAAAATCACTGGTCAGCTGCGAACTACATTTATGACACTGGCAGAGTGTATCTCACTGAATGCCTGTATCCTCCTCCGTAAAGGCAGTCCTCACTCCTCATCTGAAACTTCCGTGACATGTAAAAAAATAATAAAAAATAAAATAAAATAAAAGAAAAAATAAAAGAAAAAGTAAAGATTCATATTTCCTGTTGCTAGGTTCATGCGCATTAGACCCCATTAAGAAATGACCTGTCGACATCGTATCATAACTCGGAGCCCACCCTCCCCCACCTAGCCCCACCCCGCGATGCACACACTCACACACACACACACACACCGCTCTAAGCTCATCAAACAGCAGCGGGAGAGTGAAGAGAAAATATCTTTCTTTGTTGGTGAGAACAAAATAAAAGCAACAGGAAATGGAAAGAAGACCAAAATATATCAAATAAAAATAAAACTGATAATATAAAGAACATAGAAAGAGGCAATAATGAGAAGCTAAATGAGAACAAAAAATATGCTGGGGAGAAAGTAAAATGGAAGATACTGATATCCACCCTCGAAGCCTGTTTTTTCTCTCGTTGCAACCAATGAAAAAGGTGGAACATCTTAAGGTGAGTGGTTAAAACACCAAGGCATTAGTAAATCTTAAGGAGTGGGCCAGT
>NC_089754.1:17080302-17085302 GCF_040412425.1 Macrobrachium rosenbergii
TGTGAGTCAGAAAACTTATATATACAGAAATAATATATATACAAAGAAACAATATATATATTATACAGAAATATATATAACTATATATATATTATATATATATATATTATTATATATATATATATATATATATATATATATATATATATATATATATATATATATATATATATATATATATATATATATATATATAAACCAGAGATCTCGTCTCGTGGCTGCACCGAAAAAAGCACCAAGGAGAATGACAACAATTCTTAGTAACCAAGCGACCAACTGCACCGCCAACTAACACATCTGCATCACGTCACATTTTCACCCGATAAGGATTTGCAATTTCTCTGTAGCGTCCCGGACACTCACTCGATATAGAAACTGCCATTAGGAACGGTATGTGCACATATCGGTTAAGTCATTGGGTCATCTACAACTCTGACATTCTAGGTACAATTTTTAGGAAGTCTTATGACTATTTATAATAAGGTTCTTGAAACGAACAGAAGACTCATTACATAGGACATTGTTTACAGATCAAATTATAACATCCAACTCTTTGCCTAAAACAGCTTTCATCAAAACACAATTGTCACATGCATGCATATATATGTACATATATATGTATATATATATATAAATATATAACATATATATATTACACATAGATAGATACATAGATACACATTGATATATATATATATATATATATATATATATATATATATATATATATATATACATGTAAATATATATCTATATATATATAATAATAAATAAAATAAAACCAAATACAGCTAAATAAAGAGACCAGGTTTCATTCTATCACTGTAAATAGACTTTAAGTTGTTACCCTAGACCATGGAAGCAAATCCCTGTAATAGTTAAAATGACAGTAAGCAAAAAGCATTTATCTCAGAATCGTGAGTGAGAGACGCAACTGAACTACCATAATATAAAGTGAATACAATTACCTTCAATTATACAGTACAGTCACTCACTCTCTCATGGTGCCATAAAAGATAACTTTTGTAGTTAGGAGATATTCTTCAAAATCATATTTCTTTCTCGGTCTGTCAATTAAAAATAACTGATAAAAACTCATTCCTGAGCGCTAAAGAGAGCAAAGGAACACATAACACACCACTTCTCAGCAGAGCAAATCATGATAAATTAAGAGGGCGGGGCTTGCGACAAGGAGGGAAGGTCGAATGACGTCATCTTGAAGAGATGACAATGAAGAACGCTGTTTCAATCGGTTACAGCTAATATCCTAAATCCCCGCCTGAGACTGGGAAAAAATTTATAATATATATATATATATATATATATATATATATATATATATAATATATATATATACATGTATATATATATATACACTGTATATATATATATATATATATATATAATGTATGTATATTTATGTATACGTATGTGTATATATATTATATATATATATGTATGTATATTAACTGATTCACGAAGATATGGAACGTGATGAATGCATAAATAAAGGCAAATGCCACTCTGTTGTTTCAATTTTCCTTCGTGGCATGTGCCCTTTATATATATATATATATATATATATATATACATATATATATATATATATATATATATATATATATATATATATATATATATATATATATATATATATATATATATACATACATACGTATATATATATTACCTTTTTATTTGCCACTCTGTTGTTTCAATTTTCGTTCATGGGACTTGCCTTTATATATATATATATATATATATATATATATATATATATATATATATATATATATATATATATATATATATATATATATATATAATATATATATATATATATATATATACACACACACACAAACATCACCTATAAATCCTCGTAACTTTTCATGTGCTTTACCTTCCACGAATATCCACTCATCTCCAGCCGCCTTCTCATAGTTCTCATCTAAGTCATTATTAGGAGCTTTTATCGCAGACGTTGTTGTAGGGACATCTCCCTTTTATGATTAACTTTCATCTGTATCAAGGATTTCCATGATTTCTCCTATGTTATTATTTATAACTATATATCTTGCCCTATGACTCCTGATATTTTTATTATAGCTTTAATCTTAAACCGACAGAATCTTTCAAATATAAATTTAGTTTCATGTACATTAACAATATAAATCGTACTAGGCTCAAGTTAGATTTTACATTCGTATGCAACCTCAGTCTATTCAAATTCCAAATCTTCTTCAGCCTGCCCAGTGTGCGATTTGATTTTTTTTAACAGAATATGGAATATTGAATTAAGCCAAAGTTCAAGCGCTGGGACCTATGAGGTCATTCACCGCTGAAACGGAAATTGACAGTAAAAAGGTTTGACAGGCGTAAGAAGAGGGAAGTCTCGCAGTTCCACTATAACTCAATTGTTAGGAGAGGGTGGAAAGTAAGACGGAAGAAAGAGAATATGAACGGAGGTTACAGTAAAAGGAATAAAAGGGATTGCAGCTAGGGGTCGAAGAGACTCTTTAAAGAATCTTAAGTAATGCCTACCGTGCACCGCATGATGTGCACTGGCGGCACTACCCCTCTACGGAGGATTTTTTTTTAATCTTTTCAAAAATTCCAACTCGAGAGAACATATATCGAGCATCAGTGTTCCTACACACCTGAAAGATTCAACCTTACCTATTGCTATTCTGTCTTCTTCTGCAGACTCTTTCTATTAGTATGCTCTGCAAAGCTTCTGCTTTTTACTGATCAAAAGTGCTTCATCTATCATTACTCTAGTCTTTGCCAACTTTCTTCGTTATAAATCGTAAGAGAAAAGCAAACAGAGAAATGAAACAGCATTCCTCTGAAGCACCCCGCCGTATACTGCCAACTCACCTAATAAGATCCTGTTGGCATTAACTTTGTATCCAATTCGTTCTTGGACACTCTCAATTATCATTACATATTTCAAAGGGAGGCCGTAATGAAGAAAGGCCGTACATAATACTGGTCTGCGTAATTTTAAATTCCATGCATGGCTGAACAATATACGTCTCAAAAATATTTGATCTGTGCAACTCCAGCCTCTGTTAGAACCAACTTTTTCAACTCTAAGCTTTTTTTTTTTTTATCAATTTGTTTCCCCGGCCCATTTGCAATAACCTTACAGAATATTTCCAACACAATCTATTAAGTGCAATGCCTAGATAGTTACCACAGGTCACTTTCCTGGGTATCTTTGCTATGATTTTTAATTCTAAATCTTTAAGCTCTGTCTCTCCATGCCACAGTCTGCGAAACAGTAGTGTGCTTAGTATACGAAGTGTCATTGTATTACATCACAGCCTGGTGATTTCCATCTCTAAGTTTCTTTATTATTGATTCCACTTCAAAAACTGTGAATTCTTTTTGTAGCACATTCAGGCCTTCGTCAGCTTCTGGGATATCAAAATTATCCCCCCTCGAATCTTATTCATGACCTAGCAAAACTGTTCCACCCAGCATTGTCGTTGTCTTCTTATGTTATCACTGACCTAGCCCTCCATTTGACAGGTATTTTCTTCCTTTTCTTTTCACCTAGATATTTCACTAATAGTTTTCTGGGACACCTTAACATCAATGGCTCTCGCTGAATACATGGCTTTGTCAATATCAGCCTGTTTGTCCGAATTTTCTATCATCTCGTCCTGACCTTCGTTTACCTTTACTATCAAGATTTGAGTTTTTAATGCATAGGTGCATTCTACTTTGCAATATTCACCTCTTCTCTCAAATCTGTCTACATAAACCTTTTCCTGTTGCTTAATCCTTATTGTATCCGAGGAGTCATCTGATATCCATGGTTTCCCAGTACTTCTCTCTTTTTTGGGATATATATATATATATATATATATATATATATATATATATATATATATATATATATATATATATATATATATATATATATATATATATATATATATATATAAATTTTCGAGTGCAACGCTAAAAAAGACGAGAATATCTAACAAAGTTAATAGCTGAAAAAGTGTAAACACAAATTCAGCGCAATGTTTAAAAAGACGAGAATATCTAACAAAGTAAACATAATAGCTGAAAAAGTGTAAACACAAATATCAGCGTTTATGTTTACTTTGTTAGATATTCTCGTTATTTAGCACTGTACATAAAAATGTGTTGAAAGAACACGAAATATATATATACTCCTTTATTTTTCCTATATAATTATATATAAATATATTGTCACGCGCTATTTAATGACATAAAAGCATATATATATAAAATATATATATATATATATATATATATATATATATATATATATATATATATATATATATATATATATATATATATATATATATATATATATATATATATATATATGGCTGGCCCAGCATAATTATCCAGGAAGAGCAGATGGGAGTTAGCTGAGGAGGAGGCATGATCTTGACAACAAAAGCAGAAAAGGCACTGACTGGCGAGCAGTGCGTAGCAGATTACTACAGGTAAGGTTAATTAAAAACAACGCAATATGAGTAGTATATACACCACTGCAGAATAATAAGGCTTAAAATAACAAAAAGAGGTACGGTATATGAGAATTATTGTTGGTGATATGAATGCAAAAAACAATAAGATATGGAGGAATTAATTAACGAGCAAAGATGACGTAATTTGCATGTTTTTGCGTGTAAATAATTAGATGATTAGTATACTCTCTTCCAACAAAAGGAAATTCATTAATATACGTGGACATCTCCCAAGGGCATCTAAGTTTGGTAAAGCTTCTTGAAGATGAACATGAGGATGCTTTGGTAACAATGTCGAAACAGATTTGCAGTTCTAGAAGCCATATTTGACGATGAGCAGAAAATCAATGAGGACTGGAAAATCCTCGTAATCAATTGGCTAGTAAGCTAGGCACACTAACGAGATGCCTGGAGTTCTTATCCCCGTCGAATTCAGACAGCTAAAGGAACGTTCCATTTTACCTAAGCAATAAACCAGGT
>NC_089754.1:17087802-17112802 GCF_040412425.1 Macrobrachium rosenbergii
AGCCTTTTAAGGCGAGGAAAACAAATGCAAGACTAAAAGCTCCCGTGATAAAAGAGGGGGGAAGTGACGGAGCAGCAGGAAGAGGAGCCCAAAAACAGCAACCGTTTATTGACCGTAAAGTCATTCCTGCAGAACATCAATATATCACATTCCTATAAATAGCGAATAAAAGTCTCCTTACTGGCAAAACTAGCGGCAACAATGCACTGACTCCAGGACAGAATAATAAATCAGCTATCACGTGGCTTAAAATGCATCACAACCGAGTCGAACACAGACAAACATGCAGACACCCACATTATTATTAATCAATTTCTACCTCACATCGGGATCCAGCGCAGGGCTCGACTCTAAAAGGCAAGGCGCTACCAACTGAGTCACAATGGTTATAAAAGGCATTGGAATCTAAGTACTTACATGGTACTAAAAGATTTACATGGGAAGGCTGCCTTGTAAAACAACGATTTCACCAACTTCCGGACACACCACTGACTCAACTGATGGGGGTTCAATCGAATCACCGCATACTGAATGTGACGGATATCAACAAAATCACTTGTGCAACAGGAATAAAATCCTCTTTATCGAACACAAGCCTTCCTTGTGAAGAGCATTACGCGCTGCTAATTTAGCATCACAGAACATAAAAGATTTGTAATCTAAGTACTGTGTGTGTGTGTATGTACAATCAAAACTACATGCAAAATTGAAGGAAAATTTATGAAAAAATATAAACAGGAGCGTGTGTGCAGTAAAGATCCGCATGATATTCACACTAATAGACGAAATATATCATAAAATGCGAGCCTTCGCCCATCGTTACGGGGTTTTCCAGTTTAAGAAAAGTGTTACGGGCAAAGTAAGTTTTCATTTGTCTATGTGTACACACACACACACACACACACACACACACACACACACACACACACATATATATATATATATATATATATATATATATATATATATATATATATATATATATATATATATATATACACACACACTGTGGAAGTTTTAAAACGTTATAAGGCTGGGCATGCTCAACTGATATCAAAAAGTCAAGTATACCTTAGTTTAATCAGACCACTGAGTTGATTAACAGCTCTCCTAGGGCTGGCCCGAACGATTAGATTTATTTTACGTGGCTAAGAACCAATTGGTTACCTAGCAACGAGACTCACAGCGTATTGTGGAATCCGAACCACGTTATGACGAGAAATTAATTTCTATCACCAGAAGAAGTTTCTCTAATTCTTCATTGGCCGGTCGGAGAATCGAACGCGGGTCCAGCAGAGTGCTAGCCGAGAACGAAACCAACCCGTCCAATGAGGAACTCAACTGATATCAACTACTGATACTAGCTAATGGTCTGAGGAAGTTCTAACTCCACTTGCCTCTTCAACCATAAACCTCTGAAGTCATCAACAGCAAGGCTGTAACTGTTGTCTTGGATTCACTTCATCTTATCCTCACCATCTGGTGACTGTATACATCATCTCTTACATATGAAGTGTTACAGTCAATTCCAAGTTTTGTGTGAAAATGGAGCAGGAAACGATGCTGACATACTAGAATCAATTTCAATTCCAAGTTTTGTGTGAAAATGGAGCAGGAAAAGCTGCTGACATGTTATAACCAATTCCAAGTATTGTGTGAAAATGGAGCAGGAAAAGATGCTGACAAAGTGACTGTGGAAAAAAGTATCATGACATTTATAGAACATAACAATTAAAATAAAGAAAAGTTAGTGGTGACAAAAATTAACAAATAAAATCAGCAGTTAATGAGTGGAAAGAATATGGAATATATAGAATTTTGGAACAAAGTCAAGCGCTGGGACCTATGAGGTCATTGAGCGCTGAAAGGGAAACTAATAGTCGAAAAGTTTGAAGGTTTAACAGGAGGAAACCCTCAAAGCAGTTGCACTATGAAACATTTGTTAGGAGAGGGTAGAAAGTATGATGGAAGAAAGATAGTATGAACGGAGGTACGGTAAAAGGAATGAAAGGGGTTGCAGCTAAGGCCCAAAGGGACGCTGCAAAGAGCCTTAAGTAATGCCTACACTGCACCGCATGAGGTGCACTGACGTCACTGACCCCCCCTACGGGGATGAGTGGAAGGAAAACGACACGAATCGCCGAACATACGGGAAAAGCAAGAAATAACTGCAATTCGGGCAGAGGAGCGGATAAAATGACTGGCAGAGCAGCGAGCATGAAAACCAGAGGCTAAAAATGACTGACAGTTCTCGCAGGCCGCCGTGGATTCCGACAGCACACAGATCACCAAGTATGGAAGACAGGAATGACCGACACTCCGTAAGACGGAATGACTTGAAGATCAAGGGGGGTGAACACACCTCCGCACGAAGAGCCAGAGCAGGTAATGCGAGGGTGAAAGGGTACACAATGCCAATTTCTAATTTTATAATGTGCATCAGTTTTCCAAACTTGCAAAATGCGATATCCAATTCAAAAGTCTTGCCTGTAAGATGTACCAAAACGTTGCGCAAATGCATAATGATTATACCAAGTAATCAAGTAAAGTTTGAATAACTTACGAGGCATTAATTTAAAAAAAGCATACTATGTATTTTCCAAGAAATTTTAACAGGTATCATAATTCTGTCCCATTTAAATGTTATGTTCCCTTAACGTAACGAGAGAGAGAGAGAGAGAGAGAGAGAGAGAGAGAGAGAGAGAGAGAGAGAGAGAGAGAGAGAGAGAATGTAAATTTCATTGAAAACTGTATCAATTATTGCCTAGATATACGAAAAACCAACACCCACAATAATACAAGTAGTATAATAAAAGTAAAATAAATGCATTACAAAATTGCTAAATGATTGGTTAAAAACCACTGGAAATCTTTTTCCGCACGTTCTCGCCTTTACACCAAAGAACAACTGTCGTTTCCCGACAAATTACGTGACCACCCAGTGGAATTTGCATTAAGTATAACCAAGGTGAATCGGATCGGATAGAGACAAACAGACAGAAAATCAAAGGTAGCTCAGAGAGAGAGAGAGAGAGAGAGAGAGAGAGAGAGAGAGAGAGAGAGAGAGAGAGAGAGAGAGAGGGGTTAAAACGACTCTGGGTGGGGAACAATATATGGACAAAAAAAGAAAAAATCCCATGATGTTAAAAGTTGACTGATGACATTTCTCAAACGTCATTGTTATTTGATAACAAGAGAATGAAGTCAAAACCTTGATTTGCTTGAACGAGATCCCATTCTTTTGCTCATAAAACATTCGTTTATGTTAATCGAGCGTCTCACAATGGTTAAAAAGACAGTTTATTTTAAAGATTGCAAATCTTTAATCCTTCCGGGATGTTTCTATGACATTACAAAAAATAGGGATTATTCCGTAAAAAAAAGTTCAATGATATATGAAAAAACTGATTGTGATAATTTTATCATTCAGTTTGAAAAATGGCAACCTACTTCATGAACGAAGAAAATAAAAATCTATGTTCGCAGCACTTCTTAATATTATTAATTACTGGATAAAGATCACACAAAGTTTTTCCTCCCCATGATCATAAAAAGAGAAATTAAAAATTATATCCTTATTTGTAACGCTGACTCAAGGCTTCACTGACAGTAAAGCTTGAACCTTTCAGCATTAATGAAATGTGCATTTTGCATAACAAACTTACTGGAAAAGAAAAAATTCATTGCCTCCCGCATTCCCCATAACATCTAAAAATGGAATTTTGTCAGTGTCCACATTTTCCCTTCAAAATATTCATGATTCCATCAGCTGCCTAAAATTCTAATTTAAAAATCCCATTCTTCGTCAAAATCAATTTCTTTCTCACCAATCTTTTTACATTTTGACAACGAAGAATTACACGTCCGAAAGGATTAAGTAAAATCAGTAAGAAAACAAGTACAAAATGCGCCGAAGTTTCCATGGCGCAATCGAGTTTTCTGTACAGCGTACAATGCTGTATGAAACTTTCAGCCACAGCCCATGAAACTCTTAGCCGCGACCCGTGAAAATCAACCACGGTCCGGTGGTGGCCTGTGTTGTTGGTACCTAAAGCGGTGCCAGAAGTCCGATTATGGCTAACTTTAATCTTAAAAAAAATCAAATAACTACTGAGGCTAGAGGGCTGGAATTTGGTATATTTGATGATTGGAGGGTGAATGATCAACACACCAATTTGAAGCCCTCTAGCCTCAGTAGTTTTAAGATATGAGGGCGGACAGAAAAAGTGCGGACGGACATACAAAGCCGGCACAATCGTTTTCTTTTACAGAAAACTAAAAACACTACTATTCTATTAGCAGATAGGCTAAATACCATATACAAGAGGCCTCATACTTCGGAGAAAACGTTTTACGGGGATTTCGTACTGAAGGTGACGTATATATTTCAGAGCACGGAAAGAAAAAAAAATGAAAAGAACTATAACTTAATAGAGGAGTGTATTTAATATCGCGATTAGTGGCGTGCATTTTACAATTTTTTATTGTTCAATTCTGGCAGGTGACAAAAGTCCTAAATGAGTTATGTAAAGCCTGATGTCCGAGCGTAACAGCATTACTAAGTAAGGTTCGTAAAATACCTTGTGACCTACTTGAATACTGCAATATATCTGCCGGGTACACAACGCCATAATAATTACCTAAACTGGGTACCTAACGTCGTACTCGTCGAGTGCGGTACACAAAACCTTGCATTAATACAATGGCAAGAAAGTTGCTGACACGTCCAAGTGCCTTATGCCTTGAAGCGAACAAACTAAAAAGACATCGAAACAACAGTTGTTTCACGTACGTTTAATAGAAACAAATTACTGGATGGTCCTTAAAAATAGAAGACTCCATATTTTTCCTCAGACTCATGACGAGTGTGCCAGCTATCGCTAGGCATGGAAAACCAAACTCCCCATGACAAATGACCCTCTATTACAGGAGACAATGTAACACATTCGGCTACCAAATATACGCATGCAAAATCAAGCAAACAAACGCACAGCATCCGCCAAAATATACACAGTGTATACAAGTCATAATACACATCTAAAATTTTAATATGTGATTTGGCAGAACTTAGCTTTTTCTATAACACATCAGGTCTCTGGTTTTAAACGTTTCTTATCACACGTGCGATGAGTCAACAACGGCTAATAAATGAAACAGACTTATTTGACATGAATTCCATACATGCAATAATTTGTTATTTAACCTCGTTATTTTCTTCTCTTCATTTTCTCGTCTATTACACATGGTTATAATCTGTGGAGGCTTCATTTACATGTCAGTACTCTTATGTGACTGTTCCACACAATGATTGCTATTTTCGCTGAGATAGTAAAATTTAAAATTCAATATACCTCTCGGACACAAAAGCAAAATATTATGTGCGCATCACTGAATCACTGTACAGTAATGCACAAAATTAAATGCCAAAATTCATTGGGAAAATAACCTGACTACATAAAAATACCGTTCGCAGTAACACAAAAAAAATCTTGGAACAGCATTAGTACTTTCCATATCAGAGTTAAAATATAGTGTTTGAATAAATTCCAACCTCCACACTACTTATTGTTTCTAAAAGGTACACGCGTCCTATTTCAGTAAATTCAATCGCAAGGACATAAAACAAACATTGTTTTAATAATATTTCTATGGATTGAGACTTCATAATTCAAGTTTCACTAAAACGAGACCATTTTCTTTGATCAAAACTCCCATCGTGTAATTTCTATTATTAACACACGGCGATAAGGATATTTAGTCTTACAAAAGATCCAAAACAAGTAATCTTGACTCACTTCACATCCTTTACAATACCGGAAGCATTGAAGAAGCGACACAAAACTTACCTGGAAGATGGAAAAGGAATGGAAATTAAACTCGTTGCATCTCAAAAATGGAAAAAAAAGTGAACGTCTAAATCATTCTAAAAAAGTTACTGTTACACAATTAAAAGCATATTTTCAAAGAAATAATCCTTCATACAACAATAAAAGCGAAAGAACCTCGATAACAAAATTAAACAACAGATTGTCTCCCACGAGACAAAATGGCAAGCTAACATTCTACGTAAAAGGCAGACGTTTAATCGATAAAAAATACAAATTTCAACAATAACTTTTAACAAAACCCCTAAGGAAAAAATATTTTCAGCCAGTTCTAACTTATGGGCAACATTCAACAAGTATATTTCACGATTAAACATATTTGCTAACATTTGAAAATAAAACCAAACCCTTCAATCAACTGGATTTCTATTTTTCTGGTTTCTAATACTTTAAAAATCAATTACTCACTTTTGCTATTGCAAACTCTATTGACACATCTTTAACAATATCATTATTATATTATTATCAATGCAAACTAAAAGTATCAATTTTCACTGACACTTGAACAAGTAAAAAATACGCCGACGTTCCTTCGGCGCAATTGAGTTTCTATACAGAGTATAGTGAAGGCCTAATTTAGACCACCGAAAATAGATCTAACTTTCGGTGGTCTCGGTATAATGCTGTATGAGCCGCAACCCATGAAACTTTAACCACGGCCCGGTGGTGGCCTGCTCTATAACGTTGCCAAACGCACGGATATGGTTAAATTTAACCTTAAATAAAATCAAAACTAGTGAGGCTACATGGCTGCACTTAGATATGTTTGAAGATTGGAGGGTGGATGATCAAAAAACCAATTTGCAGCCCTCTAGCCTCAGTAGTTTTTAAGATCTGAGGGCGGACAGAAAAGGTGCAGGCGGACAGAAAAAGCCGCACAATAGGTTTATTTTACAGAAAACTAAAAAGAGAAAGGTTATAACGACTCATAAAGTCGCCAGATTTTCGAGCCCTGCGCTCCATTTCTTCCAGTAGCTCGCGAGGAAAAGCTGACACAATTCGATTTATGACGTTTATCCTGCCAAGCCAAGCACTGGGCTCTTTCGGCCAATCAGCTCTTAATACAATGGAAAGCGGAAGTTGGAGTGGTTGAACGGCAAGATGAAGAAATCCAGAATATAAAGGAGATGAAGCACTAAGACGTAATAGAAAAGAATAGTATAGAATAGATTCTAGAATTTAGGCCAAATGCCAAGCACTGAGACCTATGAGCTCATTCAGCGCTGAAAGAGAAATTGGCAGTAAGGTGGCTTGAAAGGTGTAACGGGAGGAAAACCTCGCAGTTGCACTATTGTCAGAAGAAGGTAGAAAGTAAGGTGGAAGAAAGAAAATATGAACGGAGGTACAGTAAAAGGAATGAAAGAGGTTGCAGCTAGGGGCCGAAGGGACACTGCAAAGACCCTTAAAGTAATGCCTACAGTGCACCACTTGAAGTGCACTGACGGCATTACTCCCCTACGGAATGAAACGTAATAGTTTGAGAGGTTGGACAGTAAGATTAAAGAAAGGAAGCGGCGGAAATGGGGGGGGGTAAAGTAAAAAGCTAAAAAGTTGGTGCAGCTAGGGGCCGGGGACGCTGCAGACACACTTTAGTAATGCCTACAGTGCACCACATAAGAGGGACTGACAGCACAAGATTTACACGAGAGCGTACTAGCTGTCAGGCAAATTATACATGCTTATAATTAATAACTGTAAAGGATAAGGTCTCCGCGCATGAATAAAAAATATTAGAAAAAAATCGTCCCTAATACGAAATATAAAAACAAACAACTTCAGACTAAATTGTCCATGTCTGTCCAGGTACGTCTCCTGAACAACAAGGCTAAATCGTTCTCCAATGGATATAATGGAAAGATTGACGTCAATTCAAGATATGCAAATCAATGTGAGGAAAATGATAATTCATTGACGTCATTTCACGTATCAGATCATAATCATCTTTATTGCGAAACGTTTACTCAACTGACAACCAGTTCGCGTTAAATTATCATTTCAACATCAACAGCTCAAGAACTTCAATTTCCCATTACGATATCGTTAGCAATCGCATATCTGTTTATATTCCAATAACTTTCTCGCATGAACATACAGAGAACTTGAAACATCGCATTTCTCTACTAATAAGAGTTCAGTATCAAACAGTCTACCACTGCCTGTGAAGATAACGAGATGTTAGAGAGGAAAAAATTTTTTCAATAATAATCACATGTCTTGGCTTTTACATTCTTTGCAATGAAGATGCAAAAATCAAACAGATAAGATAACGCCTAATGGGAAACATGTTCAAGTAAGAGCAAGCTACTTTTATCAAGTCACCTCTCTTGATGAAGAAAACGAGATACCAAAACCTTTAACTTCTGACACTAACCCAACATATTTACGCATTTACTGATACGCTTAGCGTGGGCGAAGATGTATGAATTTGTCTCGTGCATGTGCGTCAGTGAATAGCATGATGCCACATTACTAGTAATCTTTGAAAAGCAAACAGTATTAAGTGAGGGTGTGGAATACACACACATGAAATAAGAAGCAGAATGCAGACACTTAACGATATCCACACCAAGAAAAACAAAATGAAACTATGTATGTGCCCATAATGACCTGAGAAATCTACTCGCCACTGACAGAGTATTAATTACTCAAAAGTTAAAAATTATTCAACAGGCAACATTTCTTCTTGACACACACATACATACATAAGTATTCATACGCATACATTATATATATATATATATATAATGTATATATATACATATATATATGTATACATATATATGTCTGTGTGTGTTTGTGTGATAATTCATATAGATAAAAATACTATATATACATATATACAGTATATATACACACACACTACACACACACACACACACACATATATATATATATATATATATATATGTATATATATATCTATATACATACATACATACATACATATATATATATATATATATATATATATATATATATATATATATATATATATATATATATATATATAAATAGATAAAATGCTGGTAATAACAAAACAATTACGTCACAATGTTTTTTTTTTTAGCATTCAACTCATCTCTCATTCTCTCTCTCTCTCTCTCTCTCTCTCTCTCTCTCTCTCTCTCTCTCTCTCTTTGTGACTCAGGTGACACAGGTGTGCAAGATGAAAAAAGAAAACGACGAACATCACAAACAACCAAATCATCAATACCATGAGATACACAATGTGTAAAAAGAACAAAAGAAACCATGACCTCATTTCGCATACCTGGATATCATGACTGATTGGCCGGATTTCCTTGCTTTGGCGACGCTAATGTCAAAGGTCGCCCACACCGGATACAATTATCAAGGGAGAGACAATAGACGATGACAGGTGAGACAAAGGTCGAAGAGGGGAGGAGAAGAGGGGAGGAGAAGAGGGAGGAGAAGAGGGCATACAATCAATTAAAGCGGAAAAGAGGAAAGAGAATGCGCTTGAAATGGAGCAATAAAAAAAGGGACAAAAGTGGCCAGAAAAATAAGAAGGGGTCATGTGAGGTGAACTGGATCAAATAAGTAAAAGAAAAAAGTCAAACGAGAAGAGGAATAAAAGACATCATTTCGCATTATGGATTCGAGGTTATTTGCATTTGTATATTCTGACAGTCTCACAACGTGAAATGCTTTTTATAGTCGTACAGTAGCCTCTAACACTGAGCGATTCAATGCACAGACAACAATAACCATTAGTCCACCTAAAAACTTTTTCTTTTCCTAGCTTTTAAAACATAATCTCTCTGTTACTTATGCTACAATTATCATCGAGCAACTAACTACGAAAGCTCGCCTGTTTGTATCACAATGAAATAACTTTTACATTTATGTAAACCGTAATCGAGGCTACTTGTGTGTATCTGTGTAATCGCTTCATAACAGAAATTCTACAATGCATAAAAATGCTCATTAGTACAAATAAATTTCCATTGTTCTCATTACGAGTGCAACGAACCTTTGCTCACTGTAATAATAGATCTGCCTGTGAATTTTATGTAGTCTGGAACTTGTTTTGGAAACATAAGCAGTATTTCACAGATAAATTTTCTGAAATAGTAATGCATTGTGTTTTACATTGTTTAACAGATATTCGAAGTGCAAGGTCGTTAAAGTGACAAAAGATGTTCAAATAACAGTATTAATCAGGTTTGAAGGAATGACGAACAACATCTAAAATTCAAAGGTTTGCATATGATCCAAGGGACATGGACATACTCCATCTAGGTGTAAAGCCTACAATGCTTTGAAATGCTGTGGGTGTTTGCACCAAACGGACAGGGACAGATTGGTAAATAAGTTTGACTGGTATTTTTCATTAACTAGCAACAAGTTACCTCGAAGGAAATGCATTCCAAACCAAACTATGGCGACTGAGAATGCGATTGAAAATCCCACCACTTTGGTATGTTTATTTTTAATCAATGTACGAAGCTTACATTTCTCACTATGTACCATACATTTAAAAAAAATGTATGGTACATAGTGTTCCATACATTTTTTTTTATTTGGCAGTTCAACAAAGTAAATAAGTTATATTCGGTAACTATAAAACATGTCGCTCCAGTCCCAGAAAGCCACTGAAACAGTGTCCTACATCAAAGTTTGTTCTTCCAGTACTTTGTCACTAATGCAAACTTAATAAAAAGTCCTTTAGTTTTACTTGGGTAGGCCACATCTTATTGGAGGCTAAGAAGGATACCTTTGGCCTACAATAAGTTTCCCTTAAAAGGACTCTCACACTTGTATTTTTGGAGAACCTGGTAACATGGAAAAGCCACTTTACAACAATTCCATCAATCTAGGTAACTTAACCAGCAGTATTGCTGTCATATTCCAAATATTGCGCTTCAATGATTCAGACTGCATCTCCATTTGTCATTTTTAATGCAGTAACTCAACAATTACTCAGTGACCTAAAAAAAATCTCTTGTAGTTTTAATTTTATTATTCTTAGGCATGGAAAAAATGGCAAAACACATGACACATGTACACATTTTATACATACATACAAACATATATATATATGTATATATACCGTGTATATATATATAATATATATATATATATATATATATATTTATCTATCTATATAATATATTGTATATATAAAATAAACTTCCACGAAAAGAAAGGTTCTTATACCTTTCTCTCTCTCTCTCTCTCTCTCTCTCTCTCTCTCTCTCTCTCTCTCTCTCTCTCTCTCTCTCTCTCTCCAACCCACGCACCAGTCAGTCAGGTAAACTAGGGCAGCACACTCGCCTTCTCTAATATCATACACCTTTAAGTCTGGTTGCTCACAATGGGTACCAAACCCGGGAGGGAGATGAGGAAATCAGGAAGGGTATCTATAAACTTTAACTCAGGCTTTCTATCACGAAATGAGAGAGAGAGAGAGAGAGAGAGAGAGAGAGAGAGAGAGAGAGAGAGAGAGAGAGAGAGAGAGAGAGAGAGAGAGAGACCTTTACATACACATGCCATACGTAAAGATATGATTCAGCAATTATAGGATGATAATGGTAATGAGCTCCATGCCTTTGACCTCACCACATACATACATACATATATTGTATATATATATATATATATATATATATATATATATATATATATATATATATATATATATAAATATCTGAAGAGAGAGATGAGAGAGAGAGAGAGAGAGAGAGAGAGAGAGAGAGAGAGAGAGAGAGAGAGAGAGAGAGAGAGATTAAAAACAAAACACCAACGGAAGGGAGAAAAATTGGTTATAGGAACGGTTGGGGGGGACGGGGGGAACTTGACTACTTAAAGGGGAAGGAGGAAGAGACCTATGAAAAAGTGACGCCAGGAAGAAAGCGTAGCGAGGAAAACGGTGGTCTCCAAACCGAAGTTTTTCAACGTAAGGCCAAGGCGGCCTACTTCTACTAAGGTTCATTATGAAAAATAAAACGAGCCAAATAAACGATTCGCTGATAAAAGTGGGAAAACAGAGGGAATATCTCATATGACAATCGTGTTATATAAATAAAAAAGAACAGGGTTCGACAGGCAAATCATAAAAGAGAACTATTTTGTGTAAAACGATGCGATTCCTAAAAGTAATTATAAATTTAACATCACAGCTGATTCTGATAAACCACTGTGGGGGTGATTTCTCATATTTATCAACCATGGGATTTTCCACATTTTCAAATGTAAACAAGAAACTAATTCTTCCGGAGGGTTTACAAGCCTTACGCAAAATCCCATTATTCCTCTGTAGATCAAATCGGTGATTCAAGCATCTGATATTTAGTCAACTGCCGGGGGTCGCTTTGGAGGTGGAGGGCATGGGATACAATTTTGTCAGTAGAAAAGCAGCACCAATTGGCTTCACATCTACAGTAAACATCAGTCTGATACCATTCCCGGTTCTGCCGCATACTTTTCAGCGATTTCATCTTATCTTTCATGTAAACAAGTTTTTTTTCTATTTCAATGTTTAAAGAAACATATACAATAAAGTGGAGAGGTAAGGAGCAACATTACAATAGATACAGTTATGTTTTATATACGAAAAAATCTTATACATTACGCAATGAGATTCATATTCACCTACAGCACACAAACACACGCTCCCACATATACTGATGTAGGCTATATATACAATATATATATATATATATATATATACATATATATATATATATATATATATATATATATATATAAATATATAATTATATAATATATAATATATATATATATATATATATATATATATATATATATATATATATATATATATATATTATATATATATTGTGCGTGTATAAAAAGTCCTGTATAAACGATCAAGAATAGATATGAATGCTGACAAGAGAACAGACACTCTATTAAATGTGATTTTTACGATACAGAATCCGTTACAGGAATGAAATAAGTAATCAGCTACAGTAAGTATGAGCCACGAAATGACCCCTTCAAGTTCCACACCAGTTGCAACCGCTAAAATGATCAAGAAGCAACCAAAGAAAAACTGAACGTTAAAATTCTATGGCGAACTTGGTAAGAGCTGGGATGCATGCATCACAACAGATTAACAAATAACACTCAATAAAGCAGCTTACGAAAGCTTCTTTAAAAGCAGATGGTGACACCTGCACCACACAGATGGCGTGCGTCATAACTCGGCTTGGTTTGGTTGGTTTAATTCTGTCGTCTCGTATTTTTCTCAAAAGGGGTTTCCACTGGGGGAATAGGAGCACTTGACTCCTTTTTTCACTGGCTTTCGGGGGAAGAGGTACTTGAAGAAATAATTGCGAGAAGCAAACAAACTCATTATCTAGTTACTCAGCAGAGTCGACTTACGAAATGTCTGTCATCTTATGTTAACTGAGTTCCTTACACATAATCACACAAATACACATTGATGTATCACTTAAACAATATAACGATTTTATATTACGTCTAGGCTTTTAAAAAAAATTATATATTGAATTGTTTCTAAACGGAATCCTTAGAACTGAACCTATCAGACGAGTAAATCAATAATAACGATCATCAGTCCCCAAACAAGATACATAAATGAAAACATCTATGCATAATCATTTAGACAACCATCAAACAAGTACACACACACAAACACACAAACAAAATAAGCTCCATGCTATCATTACTAATTTTTTTGCACTAGACCAGCGTTAGGACCAATTCATCACTTTTTGCAAATATAGTCTCTGACATGCCAGACATTACCCAAATAGTACATCAACATACCTAATGCCATCAAGTTACAAGAACACTCTTAAGCAGGAAGCGGAGAAGAGCAGTGGGCCTCAAATGCTGAGCAAGTGCTCAGCAGCCCCGGGGCAAAGGGTACAAGAGGCTTGGAGAGAGAGAAAAAAGAAATAAGGAGTAGGGGAAACGAAGGAGCCGAATGAGAGAGAGAGAGAGAGAGAGAGAGAGAGAGAGAGAGAGAGATGATATGGGCAAATACCTCAGACAGACGAAGGGAAAAGTGAGTAAAAAACACGAAACAGAAAAATAAGGAGAAGATGAAGTGTGGCTTTAAAGGCAGGGGAGACAGAAGAAGAAACAAGATTATGAAGTAAGAACAAACAGGATTTTGAAGTGAGAGGGAATAGAGGAGACGTGAAAATTACGATAAATATGTAAATACTGAGTCTGCATATAATATAGATATATATATATATATATATATATATATATATATATATATATATATATATATATATATATATATATATATATATATATATATATATATATATGTATGTATGTATGTATATATATAAATATATATATATATATATATATATATATATATATATATATATATATATATATATATATATATATATATATATATATATGTAGAATCTACTGGTCACTTTTACCAGACACATATGTAATTCTGATAGCCACAATGCCCTCTTAACTTCCCGAATTCTTCGCGCTTTTTTGGATATGCTTGTAACTACGAAGGCAATAGATCCAAACGGAAGAAATTGAAGAGACTGTGATGACCCAGGTCAGGTCGGCAACGCGACCTCCTTATGATATCGGTACGAGGGTTCGTTTCCCGCGACCAGCCATCACAGTCTCTTCAATTTCTTCCGTTTGGATCTATCGGCTTCGTAGTTACAAGCATATCCAAAAAAGCGCGAAGAATTCGAGAAGTTAAGGCATTGTGGCATTAGAATTACATATATATTATATATATATATATATATATATATATATATATATATATATATATATATATATATATATATATATATATATATATATATATATATATATATATATATATAAGTTCTTCTTTGGAGGGTGGTAAAGCTTTCGACTGGCATGCTGTTGGCCCAGTGTTCGACTCTCCGAGCCGCCAATGAAGAATTAGAGGAATTTATTTCTGGTGATAGAAATTCATTTCTCGTCCTAATGTGGTTCGGATTCCACAATAAGCTGTAGGTCCCGTTGCTAGGTAACCAGTTGGTTCTTAGCCACGTAAAACTAAATCTAATCCTTCCGGCCAGCGCTGGGAGAGCTGTTAACCAGCTCAGTGGTCTGGTTAAACTAAGATATACTTATATATATATATATATATATATATATATATATATATATATATATATATATATATATATATATATATATATATATATATATATATATATATATATATATATATATATATATATATATATATATATATATATATATATATATATATATATATATATATATATATATATATATATATATATATATATGCATGCGTGTTTTTGTTTCCCGTTACAGGGATGGTCCATAAAAATAAACAAGTTTACTGTTCAATTCATACTTGAAATGTTGGTTCATGGAGGACCAACCGTGGAGAAAACTTCCACATATTACCCACTTCATATAACTAAGCAGAAGGCTCTTCAGCAGAAAATCAAACCTCTACACAAACTCTCTCTTCCTGAATGCTAAGGACCATCCTTTCCAGTACCGCTTTCACACGATCCACCCAGAACTTTCTAGGTCATTCCCTCCCTCTCTTTCTTAACACTTCCGAATTATAAACGTTTCAGACACCTAACGTCCCCAACTCTTAGTACATAAAAAACCATCTCACAACAATGATCCATCCTTTTACTTGCAGTTACTCATTACCATTTCTTCTTTTCACCCTCTTCTTGTCTAAATCTACACTGTTCTTCCTCTTTTCAACTCTTCTGCCTTCTGTCTTTCTCAATAAAACTCCAATCAAACACTTCTCCTCGTATACCTGGTAATATCAATGCACTGTAGGCTAATCTCTAGCCCCCAATACCACCTTTACCGTCATACAAAAGATAATTTATTCCTCTAAGCCTATCATTCTGGACCTTTCCCTTATCCATACATACCTTACAAATCCTGGTCAGCTAGTCACTTCATTCTATGACCACCAATCTACATCATCTTTCCTGCAATCCCATCAATTCAGGTGTCTTTACATTCTTTGACCTCTTCATGACCTCATGCCCTCAACAATTCCACTCTTAAGTCATTCAGCCCTGCATTACTTCAAAATATCAGTTCCTCGTTGGGCGAGTCGATAGAGTTAACGCCTAGCACTCGCTAGGCCCGAGTTCGAGTTTCCGGCCGGCTAATGAAGAATTAGAGGAATTTATTTCTGGTGACAGAAATTCATTTCTCCGTATAATGTGGTTCGAATACCACAATAAGCTGAAGGTCCCGTTGCTAGGTAACCAATTGGTTCTTAGCCACGTAAAATAAGTCTAATCCTTCGGGCCAGCCCTAGGAGAGCTGTTAATCAGCTCAGTGGTCTGGTTAATAAACTAAGATATACTTAACTTTTTTTTACTTCAAAATATCCACCTCTAAGACCAGTTTCTCCAGTTATACCTTTTATTTCCAGATCTATTTGTTCATCTTTCTTGACCAGCCTGTATCTTCTCTCCTGCTTTGTTCCTTCTAAAAACGGAAAATGACAATAAGAAGGTTTGAATAAGGTCTCAATCGTGTAACAGGAGAAAAACCTCACAATTGCACTGTGAATCAATTTTTAGGAGAGGGGTGAGGAAAGTAAGAAGAAAGAGAGAATATGAACGGAGGTACGGTAATAGGAATGAAAGAAAGAGGTTGCAACTAAGGGCCGAAGGGACGCTGCAAAAACCTTAACCAATACCTACAGTGCACCGAATGAGGTGCACTGGCGGCACTACCCCCCTACGGGGTTGTTCTTCCTAGCCCAAGTATCCTCCTGTATAACTGTATCTGATCTCTTTAGTTATGCAATTTCACCAAGAAAGATCTCGTTTTCCCTCCACTAAACGATTTCAATTCCGTATCCCATCAATTAGCATTTTTATTCCTTCTCATTGACCTAACCAATAACACTACTAGTGACCACTCACGGAATACCAAATCCCTGCTCTACTCCTTCAACATTCCGTGTCTTTAAACGAAGCCTATATTTTATATACTTACAACTTACAAGAGTTTTTTTAATCTCTCATCAGATTCACAAGCACAAAATTATATATATATATATATATATATATATATATATATATATATATATATATATATATATATATATATATATATATATATATATATATATATATATTTGTGTGTGTGTGAATGAGATTTAAAAAATCTAATAAAAAAATCTAACCACTACTCTTGACCTATTTTACACACTATCCATGGCAGTGATAATAATAATAATAATAATAATAATAATAATAATAATAATAATAATAATAATAATAATAAATAATAATAATCACAATTATACAATAAATATATTTACTATGTAAAATAAACAAAGACTTTCGAACACCTGAACGGTGTAGCTCATCAGTGTTAACGTTAAAATTTAAAATGAGAGGGTAGTTTTCTTATGAATAGCTTTTAAGAAAACTGCCCTCCCATTTTACATTTTAACGTTAGCACTGATGAGGAACACCGTTGTTCGAAAGTCTTTATTTATTTTACATAGCAATATATTTAAAATATAATTGTGGATTTTTATTACACATTGTTTTTCACGAGACTGTGAATTTCTTAGCAATAATAATAATAATAATAATAATAATAATAATAATAATAATAATAATAATAATAATAATTATAATAAGTATGAGGGAAATCTCGTCTTCTCCACAGATGATTAGGTAAACTGTGATTAACCATCGAACTTTACCCGTCGGAAGCTTGGGAAAAAAAAAAAAAACTTGAAAATAATAAAAGGCTGGAGGGAAATTGTTTACTTCGAAGCCCTACTTTGTCGAGTAAGAACATTCAAAGGCATTGAAACAGGTCATACTCAATGGGTTGATTATAAAGAACTAACTTTTCATCTTCACATCATCGCTACACAAATTCGTATTAGGACAATGAAATGAACACGAGTGGAAAAATCAATTTCAAGATCAGATAAATCGTCCTTCCATAAAGTATGAGCATCTGAGAAAGATCCCGTAAAAACTCCAAAATTTAAGGGACGAAGAAAATAAAACGGAATCAGTCTTAATATAAGTAAAGCAGAAAACCGTGCCATTAGCCATTTTATAACATATTTCATTAGAAAAATTAGATGGATAAATTTAGTTCCAGCTAATTAGGTATTTGACTTTCAAGCTGTTATAAAACCACTTAAAATCCAAAGCATTTTTCTTTTCACAAAAAAAAAAAAACATGATGGCTAAGGTTAGTTCATCAACAGGTCTTCCATCATTTTGAAAATTTATTGGATACAGCACAGAATCTTAAAATACGCTATATAAAATGCAATGCGCATCAATACATTTTTGTTTGTAACAACCCAATACAACGAATTCTCGCTGACTGGGTTCACGTTAGCAATTTCCTCTTGTTTGTGTAAACTTAATTTTCATGCTAGGGTGCGTTTCGATGTCATTCTGAAGTTTAATAGTTGTATTTTATCACAGTGTGTTCAAGAAGGCAAAACGACGAAGATAAGAGACAAAATAATGCGTGATGTTGGCCAAAAGTAAGTTCAAAAGAGACAGACTACCTGATATTTTTATCTCTCTTTGATCTGCAGCTGACTGGTCACAACATTCAAGTGTATCTCTTCTTGTGTTGGAGTTTCTCCATCACCGAAATAATTTCTGACACCTTTATCCAGTTTACCCAATTGCCTAACCTCATTAGCGTAGTCCTGAGCCACACATCTGCACGGCATTCTTCCCAGTGACTCAACACCTGGGCGCCTGAAACTGTGTGAGCAAATAAACTGTGACAAACATCAGCAAGCAGCAAGATGACTTCATGCAACTATGAAGGTCGTTGAGATGGCAGATGACGAATACCCAGGCATTCTGAGGGGTAGTGGGTAATGCCAACCTTCAGGTGTCATCGTAGGAACCCTTGACTCTGAAAGACCAACGACCTCTGACGCAACAGCTGGCTAGCCCCCAGGCCTTCGCACAAGATACTTAACAGCAATGCTTCTTGAAATAAGCCTAAGGAATCGAAGGCATGAGCATGTGCTACTTGCAGCAGAGTCCATCTCAGGCCTTACACTCATTGCAGTACTGAGTTCCCTGCCTGTGAAGGATAAGGTGAGATAAGTTTTTGTCCTTCTATGTAGGGAAAACTGCAGTATATGCCATACATGTTTGGTCTGGAGTTTGCCTCCCTGTTGGGAGCACTGCATTCATTGTACTTCATTTTATTACAACTCATGACTTGGTTATGGCTATTTCATTCTAAAGTTGTTCCTGGTAATACAGCAAAACCTTTACAGGTTCCAAATGTAAGCTATTCTTGTACATGTCAATGTACATGTAAATGGCAGATGGGCAAGTTCGTTCATATACAGATGGCGCTAATCAACCCCTGAAATCATTGAAAACAATGTGTATCAAATACAGCAAGTGTGACGTTATGAATTTGTTAACATCTGTATGATTAAGATTGTAGATCTCCAGCAAAAAGTATATGAGCGTAGTGTAAAGAGTTTTACATTAAGTGTGGGAACATACACAAACATGGTAAAATAACATCGCTGAATAACTGTAATCGGATGCATCAGCAAGACGTATGATTATTGGAAGAAATAATTATTATATAAAATACGTTTACTGAGCATGTATTATTTGTGGCCCTGTAAAAGAGGGGGATATTAGGTGATCAAGGAAGGTGCTGAGATCAAGGGAACTCTTATGTTATTAAGAAAAGAAAGCTCAAGGGAAATCTCTAACCTTAAAGCACTGTTGCATTTATTAATGATTATTTCTATTGCATTCAGTGCGGTTCGCTGCTACTGCACTTTGAAGTAATTAGTACATTGTTTTGCACTGGGAAAGATTTATGAAACTCCAGAGGAGTATTACATGTCAGAGAATATGTACCTCTTTTATTCCATAATTTGATAAATTCCGGGATGCTGTCTACCTTATTGTCAGCCAGTGCTTAATTTTTATTGCTAATTTTACTTTACTATTTTCACTTTCTATTTCTACTTTTCTCTTATTTTTTCCTAACATCCGTATACTACACATTTAACGTTTTCATACTGCTCCTCATTCAATAAATGTCTTGTTTCAGTTACAGAAATAACATTATCATAGCCACTGACTTGTGCACAATTAACTTTAACAGCAGACTCTAATTTAATCTCTAACCATCGGGTTTTTAGTTAGAAAGGGTACTTTCGATATACTGTGAATCAAATTACAAGTAATTGGTCTCAGCTCTGAAATCAACTTATTTATATGCAAACATTGTATGAGTACCAGGAAAGCCATGTTTGGCCATGCCGAGTCTACAATAAAACGTTTTTAATGGTAACTATAAATGAAAGATGACGAGTAAATACACAATGCACTCTCAGGAAAGGTGGTCATGTCTTGAAAAATAGAGGAAAGTTCGGTGTCTCCGAATTTTCCTTTCATTTTTCCTGGGAGTGCATTGTGTATGTTTAGATGTCACGGAACCGTTGTGGTATTGGACGAGTAAATGTTGTCGTGCTTCAAGTGTTATCAAGATGCTAAGTCCTTCAGACTGGAATACTGACAATAGCTACTGTGGTTAGGGAAGTGTAATCCCTTTCGCTAAGTGAACTTAAGAACTGGTGGAAAAGAACCCAGTCTCTAGGCATCGGTGCTGCCCTTCTTCCCAAACATTCTATGAACTGGCAGTAACAAAAGGCTTCGAACACATTACCTACTTTTTCCAAAGGGACCTGCAAGCCCCTATAGACGCGCACATACATACATATATAATATATATATATATATATATATATATATATATATATATATAAAATATATATATATATATAATATATATATATATATATAAAATATATATATATATATATATATATATATATATATATATATATATATATATATATATATATATATATATATATGAGTACACTCACCCTTATGATTGTAGGGTTGCTTTAAAAACCTAATACGAGCAAGGACACATACTAAACACAACGACAAGAAACAGTAACAAGACCTAGGGAATAAACAGACAAAATCTCCATCACCACCATATCACTATACGAATTTTTTTCTATAGTAATCGTTATCTCAGACAAATCGGGCTTCAATTTACCGATATCAAAATAATGCGTACAAAGATAGATAAAATATCCAGATCAGTTGCTATAAATATCATATATATTACATAACCGAAAATACTCTAGCAATAATTTATAGGCAAACCTAGGGAATTGTACCTCTAAATAAAACTCAGTGTTGAAGGCCTCATACAGGCCTTTAGGAAATTTGAACTTGAATATGGAATTCCCAGAATATAAATGCGTATCAGGTACTTGCCGCTTCCGTTTTCTTATCTAAAAACGTCTACCGCCACCCTCCTTAACAAGCATGGCTGTCCTGATACGAGCCACAAGGTATTATATTAAAACCACTCTTATCTTTGGCAATGACATAGAGAGTTAAGCTTAAACATTAGTTCCTTTATCTCTCACAACAGAAGTCTTTGTGTGCGTAGATGTGGGGTATTTAAGTGCACCTCACTGAGAGAGAGAGAGAGAGAGAGAGAGAGAGAGAGAGAGAGAGAGACTCACCCTCACGTGTCTTCTAAGCTGAGCGCATTCCTTTCGCTCTCTAAATCTCTTAAGACTTTTAATAATAACAAAAGGACACTTTTCCCACTCACGATGAATCCACGAGTCGCGTGTCGTTGCTCGTGACACGGGTTAAGCAACTCTATCCTACCTACACACTGCCTCGGCCTCCCAGCACAGTCTCTCTCTCTCTCTCTCTCTCTCTCTCTCTCTCTCTCTCTCTCTCTCTCTACTCACGTCACATTTCTTTTCACACTCATTCACCGGATCAGGTTTCTGGCACGCACTCACGCTTTCGTTCATTCATTATTTTAGCTTCCTTCCACGGACTAACATACAAAACAAATGCAACATTCAAACTTCTCTAACTCTTTCAGACTATATTCTTTGGTGCTGCGCATTATTACAAAAGCCTCAGCTGTTTAATATTAGATGAAATTTTAACAAGTTATGGGCTCCGATGCATATGCTTAATGTGTATATGTGTGTATATACACATATATTATAATATATATATATATATATATATATATATATATATATATATATATATATATATCACACACACATACATATATATAATATACATATATGCACTCACATACAATATATATATATATATATATATATATATATATATATATATATATATATATATGAATATTTGTCACTTTACACGTGTGACTTATGTTCACAAACCTAAAGCTGGAAATATCGTTTAACATCGTGATTAACTTTAATTAGGAAGAATAACGACGGAGATATATATATATATATATATATATATATTATATATATATATATTGTATATATATATATATATATATATATATATATATATATATATATATATATATATATATATATATATATATATATATATATACTGTATATATATAGATAGATAGATATAGATATTCAGGCGAGTAATCACCGACTGCGACAAAACTAAGAATGTACAGTAAATGGCTGAAGAAGGCTTCAGTGTGTATCTTACATAGTAATTATGGCGAGTGAGTTTGATAAATGAATTGTGACAAGCATTCCGGAAAGGTCAGTGGAAAATGAACTAGACTTGAAAGTGAAACGGTAGCACCTGAGGGAGAATTTAAAATGTTCAAGGAGTGAGCCGCTAGGAATCCAAGGAAGTTCCTCGTTGGACGGGTCGATATCGTTCTCGGCTAGCACTTTGCTGGGCCTGCGTTCGATTCTCCGGCCGGCCAATGAAGAATTAGAGGAATTTATTTCTGGTGATAGAAATTCATTTCTCGCTATAATGTGGTTCGGATTCCACAATAAGCTCTAGGTCCCGTTGCTAGGCAACCATTTGGTTCTTAGCCACGTCAAATAAGTCTAATCGTTCGGGCCAGCCCTCCTGTTAATCAGCTCAGTGGTCTGGTTAAACTAAGGTATACTTAGGAATCCATGGAGTGTATTAGGAGCAAAAAAATGAGCCGTGTGAGAATATGAGATGCTGAAAAGAACGGTTTTAAGAGGAAGAGCTAAAGGAAAGACAAGGAATAGGTAATAATTAATCAGTCTTTTTAAGGTACCGCTATGACTACATTAAAAACATATTCCCGTGGACGTCACTGTATGTCAAGGAATTCTTTGTGAAACTAATACATACCATGTAATAATGTACATTTGCCTACAACACCACATAAAGGCCTAAACTGCAACAAACACACACTGGATCGAGGTACTCAGTTTCTAATCCTTCGGGCCAGCCCTAGGAGAGCTGTAAATCAGCTCAGTGGTCTGGTTAAACTAAGGTATACTTAACTTTTCTCCAAAATATTGCAGATGTAATGATTTAATATTGGAACTTCTGTAAAAAAAATTATAATAAAATATAATATATAATATAATATACATACATATACATATATATACATATATACTTATATATATATATACTATATATAGATATATATATACAGTATATATATATATATATATATATATATATATATATATATATATAAAAAATATATACATACATTATATATATATATATATATATATATATATATATATATATTATATATGTGTATATATATATATATAAATATATATATATATATATATATATATATATATATATATATATATATATATATATATATATATATATATAAAAATATATATTACTACATATGGTCATTTCATCCTAATCCTTCGGGCCAGCCCTATGAGAGCTGATAGTCAGCTCAGTGGTCTGGGTAAACTATTTTAATAATAATAATAATAACTACATATGGTCACATTACGCCAAATCAAAATAATGGTGCGGATTTTTAGACAATCAAGTAAAAAAAATGTGACACTGGTCATTCAGCGCATAGAAATACGAACCAAGAGACACCGACGGCATAGTGGACGTACACGACAACACACAAGCATCCTCAGCCTACCTCAGTAGCAGGTTTCCGAGCTCTCAGAAAGCGCGCAAGGATAGCTAGCTACCCATGTCATTCGTCAAATCGTTGTAACAAAATGCAGTCGCATCTGAACAATGTGAACACATAAATCTTTATTTAATCATAAATATTAAAAGCCTCTTTGAGAAAACATACTTAAGCTTCTTTAATTCGTAATTCTCACATCACTATCTAAACATAACTCATTCTTAAACATCAGACTTAAATCCAACCTCAAGAACACATCACATGAAGTGATCAAGCACTTTTGCAACTTCGCGCTCAAACACAAAGACCAGTATATGAAAATTCATCTAAAGTCTCTTTTTAAACGATAAACAATGAGGTTGGCATACTTTCCTTTATCGGGCGAGTTCCCCTAAGGCCCATATAATACGGAAATTGCATAACCCAAATAGATGTGAAAGGTCCATACACCGATACTTGAGATTTCAGTGCTCACTGGAAGTAATAAACAAACTACAATCCTTGCGTGTTTCTTTGTTACACTCCTCCAACTTCACATACAAAGGTTACAAAGTGAATATCAAGTAAAACTGGGTTATACATGTCTTTTATTCTATTTACTTAACCGTTGGAAAATCACGTTCTAATAAAAACACACTAAATGACCCATCTTGTATAGGTTTCTGACGTATGCAGCTATAATACACAATTCATTAGAGCAATATAGAACTCTCTACATTCAAGGACTCCAAAACACTTTGTCACAATAAATACTTAAAGAAACCCCATAATGTGTCTCAAAATTCTGCAGTACGAAAAGTTGACGGTCAGAATATATTGACGTATATATCTGCAAGCCTTTCATACAGTTCCTCGTTGAACGGGTCGATATCGTTCTCGACTAGCACTGTGCTGGGCCCGCGTTCGATTCTCCGGCCGGCTAATGAAGAATTAGAGGAATTTATTTCTGGTGATAGATATTCATTTCTCGGTATAATGTGGTTCGGACTCCACAATAAGCTGTAAGTCCTGTTGCTAGGTAACCAATTGGTTCTTAGCCACGTAAAATAAGTCTAATCCTTCTGGCCAGCACTAGGAGAGCTGTTAACCAGCTCAGTGGTTTGGTT
>NC_089754.1:17120302-17167802 GCF_040412425.1 Macrobrachium rosenbergii
GACCACCTGAAAATGACGATATTGGCCAAAACTAGACACTGAATTGCCTGTTTGTAACTTCCCTGTCAACTCGCACTGAATTCAGATACACAGCAGTTCGCTGTTTCAATCATTCTATGGGTTGTATTGTTTCTTTCAGTTTCGCGATATTTTTTTTTTTTTTTTAGCGTCCCGCCGAATTCTGAAGCCATTCCATTTATCTAGCCATTCGTATAACTGGCTGAGGAGCTGATATATCATTTCACGAACTTTATTACTCAACGAAATATTATATAAAGGATGATTTTACATTCACTGTTGTCCAGCAAACAAAGAAAATTAGGATATATTTAGGAACTTTTGAATGGAAACGTAAACAATGATTTTTTCCAACGGTTAATAATGCTTATATCAGATATTCACTAATTATTTGTCAAACTAAATTAACAATTTGTTTTTCACGTTTGGAAGAAGATAATGCTTTCAATGTCAGCTTCGAGGAATCTTCTATTTCATGGCTTTTTTTTTATAGTATTGAATGATGCACGATGTAATTGTTCCTAAAATTTATTTCCATAAAAGAAGGGAGGGAATCTCACGGTTTCATAATATCTCTCTGATCAACCCAATTATCCCTGATACATTTCAACATATGTACCGAATCATAAAGAAAAAAGGGACCTGTTACTCTGAAATGATGAGGATATGATGAGGATATACAATGGACAGTTGTGGAGAGTTGGAAAAATATGAAATTGCTTTCCCACTGACGGCACTGTTATCTGTTAAAACAAAACACGATGAGTTGTTCGTCATTCGGAAAAGAAAACACTTGCAGTTTTGGGCTGTTTATATAACAATGACGCGGCATTTCAATCAAACAGAAAACTGATATTTTCCATAATTCACACTTATAGTAAAAAACAACATGGCTAAATAAAAAAAAAAAGCATGTGACCTCTGATACTCGAACCCAAGAGGGTATGGGGCCAACCCCCGGCCCCTGGCCTGCGTCAGGAACGCGTGACGTCAAATCCTGCAGGACTTTATTTCTCAGTCGCCTTGCCTCTTCTGGTGCTTCGTAGGGGAGCTCACTGGCCCCTGTTCTCCAGAATGGGTCTCTCCGCAGGCTTCGCTGGGGGGGTCCAGGGACCCAGGTTTGACTCTGGACCCTCAAACGGAGCTTCCCACAGATGTCAAAGGGAATCTTTTACTTTATTGAACGCATCTGGAAGGATAATTCCCTGTCCAAGTTCAATCTCACCTTCCAGTTTTTTTGGCATTTGCCCAGCCCACCTCAATCTTTACCGCTCACTCGCCGTGAGAGTGAACCTGCGTGTGTATGTACAGTATACTGTGTGCGTGCTTATGTGCGTATAGCTGGTTGGGCAAGTAGCTGTGATTTGTGGCGGCAAGAACTGGGAGTGGTACTGGAGTACAAACGAAGTCTAATTTCAAGCTGATGAAATTGTACAAGAGACAAGGGAGTGTTTGACACGGTCCAACACGGGAGTAAGGATGATAAATGTTACAGCGAGTCCTGACACCATTTGCAACAATTATTCAGTCATTGATATGATTTACTTTCTGTAAATAGGATTCAAAGCCCTCCTACGCTTTCTGAATCCTTCAATCAGCCTCTTTTAAGAAGAGGAATTTTATCACTAAACGGGAGAATCCATTAACACCTTGTGGGATCGAGCTTGTTTTGGGCAGCCAAACCCGTTAAGTCTATCGAACATCAAAACAAGAACGTCTGGAGATTGAAACCTACGCCACGGCTGAACAATCCATTAACAACCCAGGCCCCTTCAACAACACACACAAACACACACACACGCGTCACCAAAAAAGGTCCCTTATCCAAATCCGGACCTGTCCACATATTTAATCATTTCCTACAAATAACGAGGACCGCCTGTGGTAAAATTTTCATAAACACCGAAATAACCATTTTTGTGTAATCTTGCTAACAAATATACAAAGCTAACCAAAGGCAACCTAGTTGTCGGAGGTAACAGGCACAGATAAAATCCCGAGAATATGATCTAAGCGCCTGGAAGGGATGTCCAATCCTGTCAGAAGTTTACGGTTGCAGCAATGAATAAATAGATAAGAGAGACAGAAAAACTTACATCAGCGACGTGGCAGACCAGTTTTAATAGGGAAAACCTGAAAAGAAGGAAAAAGCCAGCAGTCGGGATTACGTGATTTCTAAACAACGTGCACTACTGGGCATGATGCACTGTTGGTGAGAGCTTTCTGGTGTTATTCGGCGGTCGGATAAATATCTCGGTTTTAAATAATTCTGCGTCATATCACTGAACGGAAATAACAACAATAATGATGAATTCTTAAGAGAGAAAACGATAAGCAGCACAATTTCTTTTATATTTGTTTTTTTTTTTTTTTATCTTACATGGCACCCGTTTCTGTCAAAGACTAACAGTTACCTGCATTCTGAAGTTGGCTCCTTACCACAAAGCTCGTCCACGATATGATCTGATAACTTTTTAACGATCAATAAATATTTGACATTAACATAAATCGTATCCATTTTCGTATACTAAATACCTTACAGTTTAAAAAACTAAGCGTGTGCAATTCTAACATGCATTCCGATGTACGCACAATAACTACGAACAAATCAAAGTTATAAAGTCATATAACTAGAAAAAAAAACCAGTTGACTTCTCAAATAACAACGGTGACAGTGGAACTCAAAAATGCATCTTCGGGAGCCTTGGAAAGGGAAGACAGTGACATCTAGATTCTCACAAGAGAAACTGCTTCTTGAGTCTTTGGGAATTAGCCTTTTTCGAGCCATAAGCATCACAAAATAACCATCTAAATATTTCTAAATTTTTGAGGTTTGCCAAACAGTAACCTTTTTTTCGCGTGGAAAAACAGTTACCCACATTCTCTTTTGTAACAGGCATGGCGCATTTAATATTGCCACTATTTTATACGTGAAACTAAAACAAGAAATACATAAATTGATCTATACCAATAAAGACGGAAAGCTTATAAAGGGTAAAAGGAATTTTAATAATATTTGAAGATGTGAAAAGGATTAAGTGCGAAGATAACGGAGTGACAGAAGGAAGCCTTAGAGATTAAGGAATGGGAAGCCAACTTATAATGGAACCATTTGTAAGATATTAAAAAAAAAAAAATGAGGGGGGGGTGTCCGTAAAGACTATCACTACAAGGGAAGGATGAGGGAGGGCCATTAGGAGGATGAGGTTAAGTACGAGGGAGCTGTTGGATGCTGAGGTTAAAGTAAACAATAAAAAGTTAATGTTATTTGATAAGCTTGGTATCACTTTGACTAAATCGTGCTACAAAGCCCAAAAATGTGTAATAGTTCCAGCCTCAACAAATTTCAGGATTAGGATTACTACTGACCAGCTGACTTGTTTAATAATAATAATAATAATAATAATAATAATAATAATAATAATAATAATAATAATAATAATAATAATAATAGTTAAAAAGCTTACATTGCACAGCCATGTCACACATCTAAGAGTAAGCTAACTTGAACAAACTACCTTAATCTTACATCAAGAATTTTTCTTACCGGACCTCCTTGTGGAAGTAATCTTGCCACTGGAGAGGCGTGTAAGTAAAAGTACACTTGCATACACATGTGCTCCTACAGTCGGTGAGCTGTGTACATAGTGCTACTTACGACAGCAATGCAACCAAACTTGCAACATGATATTTATATCAACGAATCTCAAATATCCAGCTGCAGCTCAAAGCTCCTCAATGTATTACTTGACAATGAAGCATATGAAAAATGCTAGACGAGTGCCCAATAAAAGGGTGCAAACTGCAAACCCGTTCATGCCCCTATGGCTCCCCCTCTTCCCCCCGTCACACCCCTCTTAAAGGTGAAAGGAAAGGGGGAAGAGGTTGGACTACTCTGGGGGATAATTGTGGGAGAACCTTATTTGGAGGATGAAAATTGAAGTGATTAATTTTTTCACGAGCTTCGCAGCCCCCCTCATCATCAGTATGTATGCCTTCATACATTCACATAAAAACCAATGACGATCCTGACAGCATAAAATGCTATAATGGTCCTGACAGTATAAAATTCACATAACTCAATTTTAAGCATTTCTAATAGGCTATACTTCCAAGGCCAATGGAAAGGGACATGAGAATTTTACAAGTGATCATAAAACATACTGGTTAACTGGACTTCTCAACTGTTTTACCAACTTCCATCCTCCTGAATACCCAGATAAGGGTCTTCTAATTCCGCAATCACTGTACCCGTCTCAAGAAATCAAATGCTAATTTACCAACAGCGCGTAGAATTTCCTAAAGGCATATCTTATATCTTCAAGTCGGCAACACCACCTTTTCTCCTGCGGGCAGGTCGTATGCTCAATAAAGCCTCATCACCATTTTCTTAAGGCACTAACCCATTACTACAATTCCAAAGCATCCCATGAGAAGAGACTAGCTCTTTGCTCGAGAAAAGGCAATTCTGTTCCCAGAGTGTGTGTGTGTGTGTGTGTGTGTGTGTGTGTGTGTGTGTGTGTGTGTGTGTGTGTGTAGAGAGAAAGAAAGAGAGAGAATCTGTTGAGCGGTTCCAGCCACGCGGGAAAGGGCTTGCCCCGTTGAAGTCTTCCCATTTGTAACTTATGCCAAGATGGTATTTCGTCTCACGGACAACTAATCGTCAAAGTCACATTTCGCCTCCCCTTCCTCTCTCTATCACTGGCTGAGATTCTCTACAACTGACTGACCATCAAGTACTAATTCGCTGCTTAGGTCAATGAAGGATTAACGAAACTGACAAGATCACTCCGTCTTTCCCAAGGATCTCTCACCAGAGAGAGAGAGAGAGAGAGAGAGAGAGAGAGAGAGAGAGAGAGAGAGAGAGAGGACGTCTCCATTATTTCACTTAAAATTGTCTCACCATTCATTATATTTTAATTCAGCAATGACTTTGGACAGCCAACTATTTTAAATGAACATAACTACTACAATATCCTCATATACGTTAGTGTAACCATCGGGATTCTATACGATATATAACAGAACTTGTACTTAGGTCAAAAAGTATGGCCATGCTAGGGACAAATGGCAGCGAAACTCATTTAGTGTAGTAGAAGAGAAGTCAAAACCACTCAAATACGAAATGGAATAGAGAATTTAGGCCAGG
Source organism: Macrobrachium rosenbergii (assembly GCF_040412425.1). Taxonomy (NCBI): domain Eukaryota; kingdom Metazoa; phylum Arthropoda; class Malacostraca; order Decapoda; family Palaemonidae; genus Macrobrachium; species Macrobrachium rosenbergii. The sequence continues at coordinate 17,125,470 of NC_089754.1, forward strand.
AGCCAAGCGCTAGGAAAGTTAAGTATACCTTAGTTTAACCAGACCACTGAGCTGATTAACAGCTCTCCTAGGGCTGGCCCGAAGGATTAGACTTATTTTACGTGGCTAAGAACCAACTGGTTACTTAGCAACGGGACCTACAGCCTATTGTGGAATCCGAACCATATTATACCGAGAAATGAATTTCTATCACCAGAAACAAATTCCTCTAATTCTTCATTGGCTGGCCGGAGACTCGAACTCGGGCCTAGCAGAGTGCTAGCCGACAACTCTACCGACTCATCCAACGAAGAATCAACCTAAGCGCTAGGACTTTAGTATATCTTAGTTTAACCAGACCACTGAGCTGTTTAACAGCTCTCCCAGGGCTGGCCCGAAGGATTATTCATTTTACGTAGCTAAGAGCCAACTGGTTACCTAGCAACGGGACCTACAGCTTATTGTGAAATCCGAACCACATTATGACAAGAAATGAATTTCTATAACCAGAAATAAATTCCTCTAATTCTTCATTTTCCAGTCGGAGAGTCGAACGCTGGGCCAACAGCATGTTAGCCAAGAGCTCTACCCACCTCCCAATCATTCAGCGTTGAAAGGGAAATTTACAGTAAAGGTGTAACAGGAGGAAAACCTCGCAGCTGCACTGTGAAACAATTGTTAGGGGAGGGTGGACAGTCAGATGGAAGAAAGAGAATATGAACGAAGGTGCAGTAAAAGGAACTCATATATGAAGAATGAGCAAACCACACCATTAGATATGACGTAGGGCATTTTTGATAAATGTTTATAAAGAAACTCGAGCCCCTGAGAAATCGTATTTTAGGAGAAAAAATTCACCTCCTATAATCTTATCTCTAAAGAATAAAATTTTCCCCAAAGAAAAAAATCTCTCTAAAGAAAAAAATTCTAAAGAATAAATTCTAAAGAAAAAAATTATCTCTAAAGAAAAAAATTATACCTAAAGAAAAAATTATCTCTAAAAAAAATTTATCTCTAAAGAAAATAAATCTAAAGCCAAAAATTGTCTCTAAAGAAAAAAAAAATAATCTCCAGCCGGTTACTGCCGTTATCTCGACATACGTAATCAGGGGGATTTCTTCACAAACGATAAGGGCAGCCATGTCTCCCCAAAATACTACGACATAAAACGACATGAAGACTTATCAACTTTTACCAGGTGAATCTCAATGCCTTCCATCACAGGCGATAAACGGTCAACAAAACTCTAAACGGTAATTGCTCTTAGATGGATTTATCTACAATCCGGAAAAGAAAAAAGGTTTATTAAGTAATACGGGTGAATAACCATATAAATGGCAATATTTACAGAAGGAACTAACATAAATAACCAAAGGCAAGGATGAAAAAATGAAGATAAGAGGAAAGAGGAGTACTACTAAAAAATCGTACAAACCTGAAAGTTCCCGAAGATTTATATATAGGACGAAAAACTTTATACCATACGGTATTTAGGAAGTAAAGAGCATGAATAAAAATAAACAACTTCGAACGAAGCACGGTGCTACAAAACAACAAGAATCGGAGGCCAATTAAGACAGCACTACTACACCAGAACCCTAAGTATTACACTGACTTACGGAGTAAGTAGCAAGACTTTGACCCAAGGTTTTAGAGCAGGCCTAAGTACCCCAAAAGATTTAAGCAAGGACAACAACCTCGTCTGTATTCATCTATCTATCTATCTATCTACTCTCACTATATATATATATATATATATATATATATATATATATATATATATATATATAGAGAGAGAGAGAGATAGAGAGAGAGAGAGAGAGAGAGAGAGAGAGAGAGAGAGAGACACTTCACTTATTGAATGAAGTCGAGAACAAAGCAAATGGTATCAAACCAGGTGCCGTGAGGAGGGGCTACCATTCCGATCCTCGGCGGATTACTGCAATGACGCCTCAAAGCAGCTGATGAAAACTACAACCTCGGCCGCTAACGTTATTTGGCAAATATGACAGCTGACGCCCGCCACAGCACGTGGAATCCAAAGCCAACTGACTTAATGCAATCAGCCAGTGGAGGGGAGGGGGGGGAAGAGGGTTTGGCGTTTTAAATACTGGTTTATGAAATAGCATACTTTCATTTTTTAAGGATTGTAACCCGAATCTTTAAAATCTTACGCTTTGAAATATAACAATATGCCTGTCTTTAAGAAAACTCCCTTCAAAACCAACAATTTTGATGGCAGTCTTGCAGTCTTGCAACTTGGGACTCATAAAACATGAAATTCAACAGGAAAATGTTTTATAATTAGAACATTGAAATAGTAAAGTGAAAGGACTTAAATTCCCACAGTAATAAAAAAAAAATAAAATTATATACGACCAAACCAATTTCGAAGCGACCACTCGAAGCGTTAATACAGGCTGTATGACCTCCCCATCTTATAAAAACAAAACAAAAAATAGTGCTGTTTGTTTGATGTTACTGATCTGCTTCTGTCAAAAACTAAGCTGGTCGCTTCCTAAAATTCGAGCGCGCGCACACACAAACACCTCCACTAAGGATTTCTCTACAACTGAATGGAGGAGCTCTCATATCATTCCTTAAATCATTAAAGAGGCTTAAGTTCTGCCATCAATATTTATCAAAGATCTTTTATGGAACGATAAAAATTTTTAAACAATTCTGCCCTGAGTGTAGAAGCAGAAACTGGGAGATCATCTTGAACTCTACAGTTGAATAGTATATTTTCTTGAAGCCCGTGAGACTTTGGTCTCTGCAGTTTCATTGAAATCTCATGGTTTACATTAAACTGTCCTTGTTTCCTTCAAGTATCATCTGATTTAGCAAAGTATCTGCATTCGTTATAGAATAGAAAAGAATATAGAATTTGGGCCAAAGGCCATGGACTGAGACCTATGATATGCAGCGCTGAAACAGATATTGACACTAAAAAGGTTTGAAAGGTGTAACAGGAGGAAAACCTCGCAGTTGCACTTGTTAGGAGAGGACGGAAAGTAAGATGGAAGAAAGAGAATATGAACGGGGATACAGTAAAAGGAGCAAAAGGGGTTGCAGCTAGGGGCCGAAGAGACGCTGCAAAGAACCTAAGTAATGCCTTGGTGCACCGTATGAGGCGCACTGACGGCACTAACCCTCTACGGAGCTGCATTCGTTATGCTAAACATGCTGTAATTTGTACATGGAAAACGTTAGGTACTTCATAAGATTCCCCTTTCATTGTGATGCACTGTTACAGTTCACCTAAAGACAGAGAGAGAGAGAGAGAGAGAGAGAGAGAGAGAGAGAGAGAGAGAGAGAGAGAGAGAGAAAGTATACCTTAGTTTTACCTGACCACTGAGCTGATTAACAGCTCTCCTAGGGCTGGCCCGAAGGATTAGACTTATTTTACGTGGCTAAGAACCAATTGGTTATTTAGCAACGGGGCCTACAGCTTATTGTGGAATCTGAACCACATTATAGCGACAAATGAATTTGTATCACCAGAAATAAATTCCCCTAATTCTTCATTAGCCGGCCGGAGACTCGAACGCGGGCCCAGCACAGTGCTAGCCGACTCGCCCAACGACGAACTGAGAGAGAGAGAGAGAGAGAGAGAGAGAGAGAGAGAGAGAGAGAGAGAGAGAGAGAGAGGTTATGAATAAAGAACCCTATGGTCCTGGAATCAGCATCTCGTCCTACATATTCGTTTGCAAAAGTCAAAACGTATCTCGTTCGGAATTTGCAATAAATCTGATAATGTTCAGGACAAAAATGTGAGGGTGCAGCTCTAATTGCTGGACTGTGGACAGCATCCAAAGTGTTTGTATCTTTTACTGAAAAACACTTCACAGCCACATGTTTTCATTTAACGGCCAATTCTGTGAGAACGTACCTTTGAAATATCCAGCGCCATCAAGGATTCGCTCAGTTACAACGTTTATTTTTTCAGATACGAAGATAGAGAGAGAGAGAGAGAGAGAGAGAGAGAGAGAGAGAGAGAGAGAGAGAGAGAGAGAGAGAGAGAGAATCTCCGAGTGCCCAAAAGCTACACAAACCATAACCATACCAAACCAACCAAGGATTCTGGCACCTCCTGCTTTGGGGCAATTCATCAAACCAAAAACTTCGAAAATACAACTGAAAATTTCAGAGTCACTGTGTTATTATAACGATAACAGTTTCAAAAATGAACAGGAATTCGTGCACGTACTAAAATTAGGGAGCGGTGGATTGTTTAAACGAAGGTGACATGTCATGCGTACGGATAAGTTAAGTATACCTTAGTTTAACCAGACCACTGAGCTGATTAAGAACCGATTGGTTACCTAGCAACGGGACCTACAGCTTATTGTGGAATCCGACCCACATTTCAACGAGAAATGAATTTCTATCAACGGAAATAAATTCCTCTAATTCTTCATTGGCCGGTCGGAGACTCGAACGTGGGCCAGCAAAGTGCTAGCCGAGAACGGTACCGACCTGTCAAACGAGGAACTATGTGTACGGATAAAGGGAGACAGCATCGTAACCGTACAACGGCTCTCTCTCTCTCTCTCTCTCTCTCTCTCTCTCTCTCTCTCTCTCAAAAAAAAAAAAAAAAAAAAAAACTCAAAAGGAGCAGAAGAGAACCATGCCCCGAATGTATAATGATGATAATACCGACGCCGATCGTGACGTGATGATCTAACCATCGAGGTTTACTTAGTTCACTGATGACACACAGGTAAGACTTAGTCAACTGATGCAGCAGGTACTTGGATTGCAATGGCATCATGTTTAATAATACACATACTATATCTCACTTTTCTTTTCCCTCTCTCTCTCTCTCTCTTCTCAAACACATATACATTATATATATATATATATATATATATATATATATATATATATATATATATATATATATATATATATATATATATATATATATATATATATATATATATATATATATATATATATATATATAAAAACCACAACAAAGAAGTAGGAATAAAATAACATAGACAAGAATGCACCTGAAATCGGTACCGTGACGAATATGGTACTCCACCTAAGACGAACCCATGATCCTCCCCAACCTTAAATCTCAAGGCTCGTTTCCGTTCCAACCAATCCAACCCAACTTTCAGTTTCTGCTCCCTTCAAGGTTACCAACATCTACATATCATACAAAGCCAGCATACAGCCTATATATATATATATATATATATATATATATATATATATATATATATATATATATATATATATATATATATATATATATATATATATATATATATATATATATATATTATAGTGCTGGTGTGTTACCATTTTCCTCTCTCCTCGACCTTTCAACTTAGACAATAATTAATCGTAGACCTTGTGATACAGCTGCAACAAAGAAATGTTCTCAACTACGTTGGCTAATAGCCGTTACTTCGTCGGTCGCCACCATCGAATTATTCCCCATCTCTCCTCCTCCTCCGATTCCTCGCAAGTTCCTTACCTGATTATCAAAACGTCAAACTTATGGGCTCCTTTACATCACATCTGTCCCACTCCACCAAAGGCCTGACGCAACTCCTTCAACTTTCCCCTTCTGCAATCGACATCAATTGAGGAGTAATCTCGGAGCGCACCCTATTGCGTAGCTACGATGACACATGTGACGCCTAACAAACAACAACAACAAAAACCAGTGCGACTGAACTTGGGCGATAAAAAGGTAGCCTAACCTCCACACACACACCTCCCCCGGCCACCCTCCCCCCCACCGGAGCCTCGCTGGGAGGGGGAAGGCAGCTAACCAGTGGGATCAAGGAGGGAAAAGGAAGGGGGCTGTCAATTCACCGAAAGAATGGAGGGAATGCAAGAGGAAAACGGAAGGGAACCGTCAATTCAGAGACGGAAAGGAAAACTGGTAACATGCAGGTGGCGGTGGTGGAGGTGGGGGGGGGGTGGCTTGGGGGCGCATTATAGGAATAAGAACCGAGACGTGATGGAAGATGCAAGAGGTTTTCACAAAGGAAAAGAGCAAGGGTTAGTGGGAAGGGCGAAATGAATGAATAACAAGTAAAATTCTCGCAAGGGGGAGACAATGAAAAGAGGAAAGGTGGTATGAGAGGTAAAAAGACATAAAAGGAAAGGGGGACGATAGAGGCGTAGGAAAAGGTACTGAAAGGGAGAGATTGAACTAAATTCAAGGACATTAACGACGCAATATAATAAAAACGTCAGGACTGGCGCGCGAGAGAGAGAGAGAGAGAGAGAGAGAGAGAGAGAGAGAGAGAGAGCAATCCCCTTACCACCTATATTGCAGGAAAGCGTCTTTCTTCCTTGTGTTGCAGGACGAATATCCACGACCAGAATATAAGCTACATCCAACTGTGTCATCTCATTAAGCAACACCAATCCCAATTTATCTGTCAGCGCATTAAAAAACAAAAACTGACGCGCTAACATGAAAAAAAAACTACCATATTAATCACCACAAATACACAATGTTATCAATTAAATCTGATCCACATCGCCACCGTAGGCTCAAGCACAAACAATAGCAACGACTCACCAGGCGGTGATTTGATAATAACGCCTATTTTTACGTCCCCTTGGGAAGAACGCAGCAGCAAAGGGTGCACTGGGTGATAACACGACAATCACGACAGTTTTGCTCGAGCGGGCTCCTGATAACGGAGGATAACGCAGATTGTGTAACGCCAGAAAAATATCCTCCCTCCTGGGGTTATGGGTGAGGCAAACACGAGGAAGTGTTGATGGGTAAGTCTGCGCAGGGCGTTCAGATTACCGTTACGCAAGACCCATGAGAGTAAATGAATGGGAAACTACTCCATACAAAATGCGCTTTAAGGCCATTTCATTTTTAATGTGTCACTCGGTAGATTCTACGTTTACCAACCTACGCGTTAGAGAGGAATCTTTCAAATCTCATTACGAAAGAGACTCAGAATAAAATAAACCTGATTCCTTTTATGAGCATGACCCGATTTACTAAATCGAATGACAACCGAACATAACATTCTTGAAACTTCACTGCAGTAACTCAGTTGTGATATATAATCCTTTCTCCGTGTCAAACGATATGCTAGAGAGAGAGAGAGAGAGAGAGAGAGAGAGAGAGAGAGAGAGAGAGAGAGAGATTATGGCTTTCATTCTAAGCAATCTTATCTCGAGAGAAGTAAAGTTCTCGCCTACATGCATGAAAACACCGTCGATTCCTGTTGTTTTTGGCCAGTGAACCATGCAAGCGTCAAGGCTAAAGACAGAGAGAGAGAGAGAGAGAGAGAGAGAGAGAGAGAGAGAGAGAGAGAGAGAGAGAGAGAGAGAGAGAGAGTGGTTAAACACGTTTTTAAATTATATATTTTATTCGATGCACAAAAAATAGCAATCAGCACTAAAGGTCGGTGTAGTAGTTCATAAGCGTATTCAAACAAAAGAACAGAGAATAAAACCAGAAGCAGGAAGTAATAAAAAAAAACTAACAGCAATTGTTGTTGAGAGAGAGAGAGAGAGAGAGAGAGAGAGAGAGAGAGAGAGAGAGAGAGAGATTTATGTACCGAACTCTTTCCCCATCATCGGCTAACGTAAGTCTGACTAGTACATCATGTTAAAAGTTAACAATTCTTTTAGTTTGCAAGGATTGTACTCAGTGTAAAGCAGTAGGTGGTGTGCAATTGCTTGCAAACATTACTACGTAATACGCAACACCAATGCGCCAACGCCTAACGTCTGCAATTCACGCAAGCACGCCCCTCTTCCACTCTCAAGAATCAATTGTGATGCTTTGAAAACAAAATTTTCTTCACTTCCCAAAAAACTATTAAAATTATATTCACCACTTTACTTATTTTTCATTTAGACTTGAAGCAGTTCTTACTAATAACCACAACACTCGTCAACATTAGCACAGCGAAACGCTAACGGAGTTGTAATATTAAGGTATATGCTCTAAGCATTAATAAACAAAAGCTTTAGGATTTATATAAGAAAAAAATAAAGTGTCAATTTTAAGAAACATTAAAAGTTTCATAAATTAAATTCCATATCCCAGGAATACTAAGCAACCTAACTATGGCATAAAAATGGCCAAGTTTAATCTCTCTCTCTCTCACTCACATACGCATACGCACACGCACGCACGCATGCACACTACACTTGTAAAAGATATTTTATTCTATGGAATATCAAAATCTTCATAAAATAACTTCTGCATGCCATTAAATACTGAGCACCTAAAATTGTCATAAAACATACCCATGATTAAACACACATATACACATACATATATATATATATATATATATATACATATACACATACATACAGACAGACAAATTGGAAAAAAATCAAGACAGACCGTTGTGTATGAGTAAAGTTAATATATATATATATATATATATATATATATATATATATATATATATATATATATATATATACATACAGACAGACAGACAAATGCAAGACAGATAAATAAAAAAAAAAAAAAAAATAGACTTGAAACCCTATTTGATAAGAGAAACTCCTCAGGAAGAGATGTATATATATATACACACACAACTTGAGATAAATAACACACACAGAACATCGGAAAATATCCATATACATCTAACACATTTACCAGCAGAGCTGGACATGAAATTACACGCAATTCGTCAGTCAAAATTCTGACAAATAGAGAGGAGAATGTGACAGCGCTCATTAGGTACATGATGATGAGAGTCAAAAGCGACAGAAAATTATTCGCTTCATTTAAAATACAAAAACATCCGCCAATGAAAAAACAGGACTAGATGACATTAACACTCATCAACACACCTGTTGCTCTGTTGCGAAAAAAGGAAATAATAAAGCTATGCGAACACAATGCCAGGTCTGTACATGAGAACATTATTGTAAACAATAGATTCTATTTGGAGAGCCAACTCGAACGGGCACATAGACCAATTAAACCAAAGAATACCCAGAATTAAATTCTGTCGTTTTTATCATTTTCCATTTTCCTGGACCTTTGGAAACCGTGATCAAAGAACCGGTCTCAAATACAACAGGTAACAAACAATTATTTCTTCTGAACTTTGACAATTATCAAAGGTCCTACAAAGCACAGCGACATGACGCACACACGACTCGGATGACACAGGTATCTGTCTCCCCTAACAAAGAAAGGAGAGAGAGAGAGAGAGAGAGAGAGAGAGAGAGAGAGAGAGAGAGAGAGAGAGAGAGAGACCTCTGCAGTGCAAAGGTTACAGCAATCTTTTTCTGTCTCTCTCTTTCTCTATCTCCACCTGCCCTATCTTGACAGGCTTGTTCAACAACCCACCACACATTTCTGAGCGTTCTCTGAAGTCGCTTTTAACCTATCCAAAGGGAGGAAAAGGCACCCACAGATCCCTATACTCAAAAATATTGTCCAATTCCATACCGAACATCAACAATCTCTCTCTCTCTCCCTCTCTCTCTCTGAAATTCATCACACTCACTCAAACACGTTTACTTATTAAAGAAGGGGAAAAGGTACTGAATATCTACATACATGTTCTCATCAATTCTAGTGCAAATTAATACAGTATATGTCAATTCAACTTGCTTTGCGTGAGGAATGTACAGTTAGCCATTAGTGACATAACAAAGTAGAGCAACCGAGATTACTAATATCCAAAATTCACCGTAACCTAAAATTTGCCTTGTTAAACTAGGGTAGGCTAATGTTTGCATTAAGTTCTTTTTTATATTCCAAAACAAGATGTATTATTGTTTGAGGCATTATAAATTGAGTCAATTCAAATACATGAATTCTAGAGAGAGAGAGAGAGAGAGAGAGAGAGAGAGAGAGAGAGAGAATGTTACCGAGTTGGTGCATGACTAGGCTATCACACAAACATAAATTCAGACGGATAAACATAGAAGGTTCAACGCTCTTCTGCATGGTTTGGGGATCAACAGAACGCAACTCCAATTCCCAACTCCTTGACAGCACCACCCTAATATAAACGTAGTTTCCAACAATACCCACAGCTCCTTCTCGCACAGAAAATGGAGAACATTAAACACTATTATGATTTGGGTGACATGACTATCACAAATCTACTGATCTTTCTCCCCATCCCCCTCCCGCCACCCTCGCCCTAACCCACTCAGCAGCTCTCATCTAAGCAAGCTACAGTTAGATGTACCTCTCGGGTAGTCATATAATTTTCTTTGTGGAGGAAAAGAACAAGAACTGATGTAAAGATTTACCAGTTCCTCGTTGGGAGAGTCGTAGAGTTGTCGCCTAGCACTGGCTACGCCCGAGTTCGAGTCTCCGACCGGCTAATGAAGAATTAGAGGAATTTATTTCTGGTGATAGAAATTCATTTCTCGGTATAATGTGGTTCGGATTCCACAATAAGCTGTAGGTCCCGTTGCTAGGTAACCAATTGGTTCTTAGCCACGTAAAATAAGCCTAATCCTTCGGGCCAGCCCTAGTAGAGCTGTTAATCAGCTCAGTGGTCTGGTTAAACAAAGGTATACTTAACTTAAAGATTTACCCCACCTTACGATTACGATGACGTTCTTTAATTCTCATCACCATTACCATGAAAATGATCGTTGCCTGAAGACAGAGCAATAAACTGAGAGAGAGAAGGAAAACGATGGACGACAGACAAAAATAAGTAACCGGAAGAACAAAGGGCGTACCATTTCCAAGGACGATGATGATAATGACAAATCACAATCATCATCACTATCATCGTCTATGTCTAGAGGAAAACGGCGAAAGGAAGTAAGACCAGTGTTGGGAGAAGACAATACTGCAGATAAGCAACAACCGGAAAAGCCGAGGCGTATCGTTACCGAGCATGAGATGACGATCTTCGCAATGATCCTGATCGCCAACGTAATGACTATCATCGCCAGCAGCATATTCAGCAGCGTAACCACCGGAAGCCCTCCCACCACAACGTGACTACAGTTAACCAAAGAGCCGCACAAAATCCATAAACCGCTCTCGCCGCCACCCAGAAGGATGAGCACCGTCTTGCAATCGCACTGACGTCGAACACCGGGTTTTTAAAAACACACCTCAAAACGGCTGTCACAACCAACTACAGAACATGCTCAAAAGTGCGCGCGCACACACACACGCACAGATACATATGTCTCAAACTCACATATAGCTGAAATCATTCGAGGTATATGAAGATCATGTTCGGTTATACGTGAATACTAAATATGCATTATAGAAGATAAAATAGAACGGTTTTAGTCATGATATAAAAAACAGACAAATAGAACGTTTTAGTCATGATATCAAAAACAGACGTCTCCATTTCTGCCGTTAACTTCCGCAACAGTTCTCACTGAAATGCATCGATCTGCAAGCTGAAAATGTCTCAAAAATCCGTCTAATGTCAACGACTTCTTCAGAGTATCTTCTTGCAAGCTGTAATCATTCCATAAATTCTGCGCGCCCTCCAGCCTTATACCACAAAACTGTAACCCACCCTTTATTCTTTCCGAAAATGTTCGCTCCTGTCTGACACTCGTCTCGTGAACAAAACAAACCTCCTCGAGTGCATGGAGGTGGTCATGCCATACTCTCTCGATGAAATTTTCTTTGCTTATACTAAAACGACCTATTCGACTCAAAAATCATCCTTGATTTTTTTAACGGAGGTACGAAATTTTTATTATTATTATTACTATTAGAAGACCAGTTGTTCTTATTAGGAGAAACTGGTTTCTGTGATAAACTAAACCTTGGTAATATACGATCGCGTACACAATTTTTTTCATTACGCCGTTTTCCTGACAAAGTAGCTCAGAAGAAATTACACACACCCAACGGTTTGATGCTTGCTTAAAAAAATGTGCACGTTTTCGTACATTACCAAGATTCTGTTTATAAAAATCACGGTGATCACAAACAATTTCTCTCAGACGAGAATTATATACAAACACACACACACACACACATCATATATATGTGTCACAAGCCTATCCGTAGGTAAGCCTTAGCATACAAACATGATTGCCGTCACTGCCAATCTCAAATTCGTAATGTCACTTCCACAAGTATTTCCCAACTTACAGTACATAATCCCTTCGAATTCAATCATTCATCTCTGCCTCTATTCACTCCTCCACCTTCAACAAATCTTAAAAGCCCCAACTCTGTCGCTGATAATCTTATGAAGTCCATGCAGCTAGGCTAATCATTGTTACCGCCAGAACTCACCACATCACCGTTTATATTTAGCCCTACCATCATAATCGTCACCATCATGATTGCGACGACAACTGTTACGAAATCCGAGGTGTGTTTGTACTGTTATACTCCTTTGAAAGATCAACAGGATACCGACAAAACTTTCAAGGTGATTTCTAAAACGGATGCCAAGTGACATCTTTGAACCTCAAGATAAAAAAACTAAGATAACCTTTGACATTGAATTCCCCTCGTAAACAAGTTACTTCATATCCCTTGTTTTAACAGCTTCCTGAAAAAATCGTGAAACTGGTCAACAAGTGCATGGAATGCATCTCACTGAAGCGTTAAGAGAATGATGAAAACACCCGACTGACAGGGGTTTACCCACCTTCGAATCTATGGTCACCTAGGAGTTTTATAATTAACCAGTAGCCTCAAACTAAAAAAAAAACTCATTCGTACAAAACTTTTAATTATGGTTCCCTCACCAATCCCACCTCTTAACTTCTCTCTCTCAGTGTAAGTTGTTACAATACCCTTAAAATGAGTAGGGCTAACGAAGAACACTACAACAGATCATATGACTTACTACTGTAACATTTGCTGAAATCATACATTCTGATGAAGACCTTAATACAACAGAGGTTCTGACATTATTTGTAAAACTGACTGAAGGCGATGATAATCATACTTGACTTTAGAACTGGAATTAACGGGCCTGATCGACTTGGTATGAATTTAACTGAATATAGAATTTAGGCCAAAGGCCAAGCACCGGGACATAAGAGGTCATTCAGCACTGAAATGAGAATTGACAATAAAAGTTTTGAATGGTGTACCAGGAGTAAAACCTCGCAGTTGCACTATGAATCAATTGTTAGGAGAGGGTGGAAAGTAAGATGGAAGAAAGAGCATATGAAAGGAGGTACAGTAAAAGAAACGAAAGCACGCTGCAAAGAACCTTAAGTGATGTCTACACTGCACCGCGCAAGGTGGACTGGCGGCACTACTTCCCTCCGGGGTCGACTTGGTATGGGTCCACAATACTAAGGTTGCTGAAATGGCCTGTGACATCACATCTTAGCCCACCCGGCAGGATAACTAGGAACATGTCCGATTTATTTTACCTATGCGCATTGATTGATCAGTACTGGATAACATGCAACAAGGACAGTAATTACCTAATTTAGAGGCCTTTAAGTGCAACTGACGGAGCACACTTAATCTAGCTTTCATTATAGTATTGTATTCATTATACTGTAGTATTGTAGAGTGGTGTATAAAGAGGGTCCAGCACCAGTTCTAGATCTCCCGTGAACTTAAGCTCAAAGGTTTCTTGTCATAATGGAAGTAACAAACCACCTTGACTTTTAAAAGTACAATAATCTTACAGCGTTCGCGCCTACGCCGGATGCCATTTTAGTTTCATCGCTTTCGCTCAAGCATGATAAGGAAGGAAATGCAGGCGGCCTTTTTTCTTTTTTTATTTGTGAAATTACGCAGCACTCCCTCAAGTCGTTCAATTTGGCAGATCATACTGGTGAGCAATAGACTCTGATCTTTTTGAATAATATGAAATGATCCACTTTATCGAAAGCTTTGGCGAAGTCAAGATAAATGATGTCGATTTCACGACCTGATTCTAGGGTTCTTGTTATCGATTGTTTGATAGCTGTGATAACAATATCACTCCTGGATAAAGAAATGTTGGTTAGATGGGAGGCGATACTTGTCAGTCAAATGGTTTACAGTAGCTTTCTTAAGATTTTCTCAGACATCTTACTAAAGTGGGATTTCAACGATATTGGGAGTTACAATTTCGGGAGATAAGCTTTCACCACTGCATTCAAGTACTGCCAAGTGATGACATACATAAAGATGGATAGATTTTAACATTTAAGTACCGCCACGTGATGGCATACATAAAGATAGATTTTAAAATGCAATTACTGGCATACATAAAGACAGATTTTAAAATGTAATTACTGGCATACATAAAGATAGACAGATTTTAATCTAAAGCTGTCAGTAACACTGCGGGAAAGTCTGAGTGCACCGGTTTCCTTTTCGACCATTTCCTCAATAAATTCAGGATCTTGTAGTGCTGGGAGGTCGTTGCTACCAGTCAAAGAATGCAGCTGAATCGTTCTTCTTGTATAGCTCGGACCCGGGGTTGAATATACGGACGCGTGTTGCACTCACAGACATTACACACTTCTTCAGACGTGGTGATTGACTCACTTTGGATGACCACTTTTTGAGGTGTGTGTGTGTGTGTGTGTCTGAAATAAAACACTACGATCTCTTGAGATTATATAATCAGTTCTGCCCATTGGGTTCTTACACTTTAGATATAATTTGCTAATGTTTAATAAATTGTTTGTGTTATATAAAAACTGAAAGTGTTCTGGGTTTGTCATGTCTGTAAACAATCCATCAAAATCTAACGATGACTTTAACCGATTTCGACCCAGTTTGCCTAGGTGGAGGTTGAAAGCTGATAAGGAAGCTGGAACGGCATTAAAACTGATTTTGATCATTATGTGCAATGTCGCATGTAATTAGGTGACGGTCAGACAGCTGCGAAACTTGCTATGGAATGTTGCTTAGCCGGTTATGGTCATTTGTGAAAATTAGATCAAGGATATTTTCTGCATGCGAGTCTTTTGCGAAGTATTTTTTATATATATAAAATAAGGTTTCATATGTCGCGATTAAGCTGTTCCAGGAGAATCACATAAGGGATACTTTTTACTTATCTCCCGGTTGCTTAAGGTTAAAAGAACGCATCCAAAATCATTAAACCCTACAGTAGATCGGATGATCCCAGGAAACTACTGACCGATACCATATACTCGTATACATGACAACGTTTGTGAAAGACTGGCCCCAGTGGCGTTTGTCACAAAGATAGTTTGGGTGTAATATGTTGGAAATGGAATCTGAAATTTGGGCCAGAGGCCAAGGCCAGGGACCTATGAAGTTATTCAGTGCTGAAAGGGAAATTGACAGTAAAGAAGGGTTTAAAGGTGTAACAGCAGTTGCATCATGAAACAAATGTCCGGAGGGGGTGGAAAGTAAGGTGGAAGAAAGAGAATATAAACGGAGCTAGAGTAAAAGGAATGAAAAAGGTTGCAGCTGGGGGCCGAAGGGACGCTGCAAGAAACCTTAAGTAATGCCTGCAATGTACCGCGTGAGGAGCATTGTCGGTACTACCCCATTACGGAGGTAAAATAAATAAGTATATATACCTTAGTTTAACCAGACCACTGAGCTGATTAACAGCTCTCCTAGGGCTGGCCCGAAGGATTAGATTTATTTTACGTGGCTAAGAACCAATTGGTTACCTAGCCACGGGACCTACAGCTTATTGTGGTATCCGAACCACATTATGACGAGAAATGAACTTCTATCACCAGAAATAAATTCCTCTAATTCTTCACTGGCCGGTCGGAGAGTCGAACGCTGGGCCAACAGCGTGCTAACCGACAGCTCTACCCACCCCTCCAATGAAGAACTCCATTACGGAGGTAATATGCTGGTGGACAACATACCAACAAGATGGCTAGATTTAATTAATTTCAATATACTGCCAGAAATGAGCGCGTTATCCTCTGCCAAAGTTAATAATCCACAGCTAAAGGTACAGTTGTTTTCGAAATACAAAATGCCCCTTCCTTTGGTCGGGTGACACAATTTGACCTAATGTGAGGATAACCTTCATAAAATTCAGCTTCTTTAGCCGTTTCCTAAAAAGTGATCTTCAGGTAAATCAAGGGGAAGAGCCTTTTATCTCTTACAACATTCTTAAAACGGCTCTTCATAGAAAGCCTCAAATGGCTGAAAATAGGCGCGGGCTTAGTTGTTCTTGAACGTCTTCATTTTCAAATCTCTTAGCCTGAGAGAGAGAGAGAGAGAGAGAGAGAGAGAGAGAGAGAGAGAGAGAGAGAGAGAGAGAGAGAGAGCAGAAGAATCAACACACACATATTCACACACATTCAGATGATAAAATTCTAAAGGTAATACCTCTCGACATGTAACTTTCAAAAATGCCTCGGCTTCACTATATTCAAAATCCCCTTTGCGCATTTTATAATACCCAACTTTAACGATTCCCTCAGGTGCCGGCCCACCTCTTTTATTTCCATACTGTTACTTTGCTACGCTGCCCAGTTACTTGTTCTCTTTAACATTACACAAGGTTTGCTTTGGGTTACGACTTTCTTCAACAGTCATTATGTGAGTCAAGAACATAAGAAAATTCCACAGCTCATGACATACATGATAAAATGCTACTTATTAAAAGAAAGCCTGGCATTGCGGCAGAAACGTGGAGAGAAGAAAAAAACCCTAAAAATTTGGAAAACCTATATTAGGCTAGTATATATCTGACGTGTGTGTGTGTGTACCAGTTTGCATCACTCAAGCAATACTAATCCTTACAGACTGGAGGAATAATTTCCCATAACAAGAAAGCCAAACAGAGCCTAAATAAAGATTAATCGTTTGCGTTATGATTCATTAACTAACTTACCTAAGAATATTCAGCCTACCTTACGGAGCTTGCGCTCTTAACAAACCTTAGTGACACTTCCCTAGATAACCTTATATACTAATAATAACTTTTTTAAAGACCTGATAAATCAATAAACTAATCCATGTAGACTTAACGAAAGATTTCGTATCGTAAAAGGCGCACTGCCACACTATCATTCATATTCATATTCAGCTGATCTTCGTCGTAGAAGAGCAACCATTTTAACTCCATACAGAATATCTAACCAAATAATAACCAAATAATAATGTCTAGGCAGAGCTCTCTGTTATCGAACTCCTTCAAAGGAGATCCTTCTTAAATTACCACCAAAATTTAATCATCAAAGCTCTGGCAACCCCAAAGCCCATTTTTTCAGTCACCCTACGGAAACTTTTACTACAGGTTTAAAAGTCCACACTACTCTCTGTAACCTACTAAATATAAATCTATATATGTATTAGTATTAATCTATATGTAGGCATATATAATTATATATATATACATATATATACATACATACATATATATATATATATATATATATATATATATATATATATATATATATATATATATATATATTCAATAAACGGATATTCAACCCCCAACTGATGATTAATCGACTCTGCGGATGTCAACCTTACAAAAGGCATCAAAGAGGATCAACGGCTTGATTAAAACTCAAAAGTCCCACAAAAGATGAAAATTCAAAACAAGCGGCTTCTGGTCCAGTTAACCTTCGGTCCTTTTACAAGGTGAAACTTCTTCCTTTTCACCACCTCTTCTTCATAAAAGACAAAAGAAATGAATTTACAATTTACCATTTTCTTTTGGTATAAATGACAAACTTAATAAATAGTATAACTTACTTCTCCTGTAAAAAAAGTTTTTTCATCCTCCAATTTATCACATTCTGAATGTTATAAAATATTTAACTTTTTAAAGGAATACATCTTGCAACGTATAATACTTCACATGAATGTCATGCAATTTATCACTCTGAAGACTCTGGTAACTAGGCTATATCAAAAAGCAATGTATCACTCTCCCAGTATATGATTTATATATACGAAGATTAACAGTCAATAAAATATAAAATCATGAAATTCTCCACCCTGTAATTAATGAATATCCCAATGCACCACTACTGTCTTTATATAAAATATATATATTTATATATATATATATATATATATATATATATATATATATATATATATATATACATACATATATACATACATACATACATATATATATATATATACACATACATATACATACATATATATATATATATATGTATATATATAATATATATGTATATATAAATATATATATATATTACACATATACACATACTAATTTGGATGTACTTTCCTTGTCAAGATTAACATAAATAAGGCAGCCTGCGAGAAAGTTCATTAACATGAGGTACAAGCCATATAACCATATAATGCTAATGTATGCAGGAGTGAAACTATATGCATAATGCATGTTCTGAGATGAACAGGGGGAAATTTTCCGAGTAAAAAGAAAAGTAAACAAACAGTTTACTCATTCTGTACCGAATCTAAAAGGTACGATAATACCAGTTTACCATAAGCTAAATTCAATATCAATATCGGGTTCTTTAAGTGTATAATTTGTTACCAAGCAATATAACTTACTCTGCAGAACAATTAAACACGATAATGTTCATGAACTACAAATCTGTTCACACACGAGTGACCTTTAACCTATATTTGGTAATTAAAATATTACCCGTTTCTGAAAAATATCACCTTGCCTCGACCATCCCTCCACACGCTATGTTAGCGCAACTGGGAAAAACATCGCTAAAAATCAACAAAGCAAGATCATAAACTACAGCAAATAACTAATCGGGAATGAAAACATTATGACTTGCATACTTTTACAATGTCAATGATGACAAGACAAATAAGTTAACAATGAAATGTGCTTGCTTTACTAATCGTCACAAAGAGCAGGATTCTTGATCTTTAATCAGGAGTAAATTTTAAAATATCTTTCCTCTTTCTCTTTCCATGATTCAGCTGTTATCGTATAAATGTATGATCACTTTTTCTGTGTAGACATCATAAAAAAAAGGTTTCATGCTGATATATATATATATATATATATATATATATATATATATATATATATATATATATATATATATATATATATATATATATATATATATATATATATATATATATATATATATGTATGTATATGTGTATGGTCACTCATGCTTATGTACTTAGCCTACAGAGACCTGACTGCTACCTTTATAAATGTAATAGAATTAACTATATATATATATATATATATATATATATATATATATATATATATATATATATATATATAACAAGAAACTTCCTTCAGTTATTCATTATTATTTATAGTGTACAGCATGCAGCAAAATTCGTGTGACCCTATTTCAGTGATTTTCGTTCGAAAATCACTAATTGGTAACTCTTACCTTCTTCACATTTCTAATGACGCTAAGTTGCACCGACGAAACATTTTGCAACTTCGCTCAAAAAAAGCAGATACAGTTCACTAAGCATGGTTTTAAAGTCTCAATGCTATATTTTTTTTTTTTGCAAAATATCAGCTAGATCTTTATAAAAACAGTAACTAATTTTTAATTATGGTAAATATGAAAAGACGTAAATACTTAATGAATTTGACTTTTTAGCCACCATAGTATTGTGTTTAACGTAATGAACGTATCGGAGGTGTAGCTGTGGGCGTGGTCTCACCAGACGTCAACTGTTTAAATGGCTCAGTTTGCCTCCCCTCGCCTTGCCCGTAAGCGAAGTGCACTTTGCTCTTCTACATTATATCATTCTTATGAAGCCTATAGGCCTAACAAGAGAATACTTAACGGAAGTATACCATACCAAGACTGTGGAGGAAATTCACAAATCTTGCTTTATGGTCTTACAGACACCCTTCATAAGTTACAAAGATTTGCCGCAACTATATATTGTTGCTATCTGAAATATAGTCTAGTATGTTATAAAGCCAACAGCACAGGCCTTATTTATTATTATTATTATTATTATATATATATAATACGTTGTTGTAGTAATTTTCCAGAATCTGCTCACAATAGTGCAGCAGATTGCTGTAAAAATCGTTCAGATAGTGAAACAAGCATGAAATTTGGCACAAACATTCCTAAGACTACGCTCTCTTAGAAAAGGGCGCTGGCCACCTGAAAATCCAAGATGGCGGCTATTTTTCAAAATGGCCGCCATCTATGTTGAGATTCACTGGTTTGGGAGCATCTATTGGATGGAATATGCCAGTTTTTTTTTTTTAAACCTCGACTTTTAGGTTATAAAAATGTTCCATACCACACATTTTATTGAAAACCTCACTAAATGAATTAAAACCAAGATGGCATACAAAATGGTTGCCATAAAAGTTTTTTTTTCTATCCACAGCGCTAGCAGACATAGAGACCAACTGTTTTTATTTAATGGTATATTCATGTGATCAGACAGTTTAACTAATATGCTATTTTCAACTGAAATAGTAATGGTATGGTCACATACAACATTGTGTCTAAGACTGTAACCATAAAAAGAAAAGAAGAGAAATACGGACTAAACGCAAACCAATCTATGTATAGGTCTCTCAACCTACACCTTTGAAAAAAATTCGAGGATAAGAAGGTAGGCATAGCATGACACGTTGGATGCTCAAGCTAGATTATCTACTGAAGAGAGGGCAATATTTATCTAGACTTCACACATTTGCAAGTGCACAGAGCTGTGCAGGGAAGACCCAGCTTGTAGCACTTGCACCTTTCCCGACAGCCTGCTTTGCATCCACATTTGGTAAGCTGTTGGCAACTCTGGCTAAGGGCGAGTTGGTTGTCCAGAGGACTTGCCATGCTTCACCAGACTTTGCCATCCCCACTCAGCAGGGTTCTCTGGCTGTGGCTGACACTGGGTGGCCTGCCCCACACACAACCAGCCTGGTACGCAGCACGCTTGGTGTGTTGGAGGAGAGCTCCTGGTTGGTGGAATGGCCTCATATGCCCTTTGTTTTCTAATGCCTGCTCATTGTTGTTTGCTTTCTCAGCACAGAAGTCAGTGTATGCTGTCCTCAGGAGTTTGTACAAACTAGAGGCTGTAACCTGGTGCATCTGCCGTGTCCTGGTTACACTTGCAGCTGACAGGAAGGATTCTGCAGTTCCAGATGAAGCAACTCCTGCCTCCACCAGAGCTCCTGTCCAACCACTGCCATGAAGAAGAGTACCAAGAGATGTCATTGCTGCCATCTCAATGTGCAGACCACCAAACATTACCAGATACTTGTCTTCGCCATACTGATCAGGCCACTGCCACTGCACCTGCTTTGCTACGGCATAGATTGGCTGATCAGCTGTGATTATGGGTATCTGGCCAGGGTTCAGAAAATCAGTGACATCCTGCACTTTCTGCATCACGTGTTTGATCGTAGCAACAGAATGAGCCTGATCACGCAGGAGAGGAAGCAATGAAGTTATGGTTACTCAAATTCTGGGCTTCTCTTCATTGAAGCGTGATGAGCTGACCACGCCAGATTCACTGCATCATCAATTTCCTGGGTGACTATGACCTTGTCTAGCCACTGATACTCCAGTGCAAGCTGTGGCCCCAAGATATCTGTGGGTGGCTTTGGTATTGCAGTGTTTGGTGGCACAGGGTTCTTTGTTTGAAAGGAAGCTGGTGAGATGTTTGTGAATGTGTCCGGCAATTCAGGCACCGACCTCACTTTCTCAGGTGCAAACTTTAGTTGCTGTCTTTCCTCTCCAGTGTTCTCCTTGGTGGGGTGCTGAAATATGGAGATGCTAGTTCCATGGAAGGAGGTAGTGGCAGTAGTTGCAGATGGGTTGTGGTCGATGTTGTCCATCACTGCAGTGGTGAACAACCCTTTTCGCAGTACTGGGGACAGACCACACCCTCCTCCACATATTTGCTAACTGTGGCATCTCCTAACTGTGCAGAGACCTCCAGTACTCTGTCATAAGAGATACTGAGGCCATACTGATGTAGCATTTCAACCAGGTTTCTCTTCCTGGTTTTGGCATAGACTGAGAGTCCCATGTAGACTGGGAATGGTGTTTCTCTGTCTTTGGAGTGTCTATGAGTTGTTGCTCCTCTTTGTATCGGGAGTAGCAGTTGAACTGCATGAGCTGTGCAATGGCCTGGTCTGACTTTGATGCTCCAAATCGTAACTGTGACTTGATGTCAGCCCCATGCTCAACCATCCCTACAAACTGGAGCAGGAGAGGAGGCACAGAATTTCGTACACAAGCCTCAGAAAATGTGCCATCAAACCGTGACTGATGATCAAGTATAGACTTTCTGAGAATATTTGCTGCTTTAGCAATGATAACTGCCTCTGAAAGATCAGATGATTGAGCAAGTGCTTTTCCCACATCCTTTTGAAATGCAAGTAATACATCTCTGCCAGATTTATGAGCCTCAAGTTCTGGAATTTCTGCCAGAAGTTTGTCTTTGAGTCTCGTGGAATTTACACTTGGTGACTCTACACCTAATTGTTCCAGACGTTGTTGGTAGAGGTGGCAAATATCTGCCAGCCGAAATGTGACTGGATCATCTGAACAAAGGTTGTTTTCAACAATGTATGTCATCAGTTCTGACAGAACTAGTGGATACACATCTGATTCTGACTCAGTGCTACCTTGGTCTTTCTCAAGGCTCCTCAGGTAGGACCTTTTCTGTTGTAGAGGGCACAAAGACAGGCATGGTGATACTTAAACTCCTGTGCAATGACATCCCCACCAGTCAACTTAGCAAGGAGCTTGCCATCACTAAGTATCTCTGCACATTCACGCAATTTCAAGTCAAGGCCCTTAGTACTAGCCTGTCTGAGATCAGATGCAGGTGCCACTTTCTCACAGAAAATGCAAACTTCATTGTCATGACTGGTTCGGCGCAGTTTTGCACGACTAGTCTCAGTGTTGCTGGTCTGGTCATTGGATTGTCGCTTTCTTGCACGGTCCAGTTTAGTGTTGTTAAACAACAAGCGACAGTTCACATGGTATTTTGCTGCATTTTTTCCTGAGAGTGACCTCTATGCCATCACCTTCATCCAGCCTTGCTGGATCCATTATCAGTGGCATTTCATTAATTTCACTGAACATGGGAATGTTCCTTGCCAGCATTGTGTACCCATCATGGTCTAGACATGATGACTTGGAGGTGATGTCAAGTGCTCACCTCTTTTGTCCTTCTGACAAAGACAACACAAACTCCAGTTTGTTTTTCTACTGCTCAATATTGGATTGGCATCACATTCTGCCATGATTTCACTTTTGATTAAGGCCGAGGGGTTATCCTTTACCACCTTAAACAAAGCACACATTCCTGTATGGGATTCAACTAGGTTCGGTCTCCCCTACACCTAGCCCGATCATTCATCCAGTGCCATTTAAGTCCCGTGATCTGTACACCATCCGGGTAAGTACATGAACCATCATGTACAGCCCCATACCCTTGGCTCGGCTCTCCCGCTGGCACATCCTGTCTATTCAGGTGCGGCTATCTAACTATAGCTGGTCTGGGGCTGTTAGAAAGCATTTGGGACACTAAACTAAACTATACTACAACTACTAGTCTAAGACTACAGGATTAGTAAAGCTGGATTAGCTGGCACTGAACCCCATGCTGAGTTACACAGCAGTGATGTCACCAGTGTGCCCTGGTTGTGTGCAGACATACACTCTTTTACATTTATTAATTTTCCTTCAAAATTGATGAGTTATTCGAAAGAGAGATGGCCTCATTAGGATCTAAAACCACAGAAACCAAGATCCATGCTTAAAACGATAATTGTTGAACGGGCATTATTTCTCATTATAATTATTGTTTCTACCTTTTCTTGGCAGCCATATAGCCCCATATTTAAAGGTAAACTGTACTGGGAAGCTACAGAAACATAATATTCACAAGAAATAGTATGGAAGAGCTTTACCATATTGCTAGAAGCAAATACATGCCATTCTAGTGAAAAATTAGCCAAAATCTGTCGATACTGGCTGCCATCTTGGAATTTGGCCGCCATATTAAATTTTTGTGGCCAGCGCCCTTTTCTGATAGAGGAACTTTAAAGAGCACTTGTGCAAAATTTCATGCTTGTTTCACTATCTGAACGATTCTTATGAAATATGCAATTATCTGCTGCACTACAATAGGTGTGGCTGATAATGTCCGACCTCATTATAGTCTTCCATTCCTAAAGTAAAAGTAAAAAAAAAAAAATGTAGAATTAATTGTATTTCTATGGCGAAGATTACTCTCCACCTCACTTATTTATTTATTATTTGTTTTTCTTCAAACTGAAGAAACCCTCGGGATACTAGACCTGTGTGGCCTTGGCTATAGCCTAAGCTATGACTTGTAATAATTTACTGCAAGTATCGAAATCATGACCCTGACTAACATTTGCTTTATACACAAAACTAAAAAAGCGAAAAGAAGTAATAACTTTGAATTCATATCCCAAATGCATAAATTTTTATCATTAGACTATGCTCTGCTTAACTTTTCTTTTTTACTCCATCGCAACGTCCTCTTTCGCAGTTTCACTGTATCCAGACTGACGGTTCCACGACTCACAGGAATCACGGTGAACCGAGGGATTCACGCTACAGTAACGTATTTAGTTTTCGTTCTGAAATATTATTGTAGTATGAAATATTTTTGTTTTTCACGATCCACAATATTTTAATAAGATAAGATAAGATTCTACATAAGTGACCAACTTTTCCTCATACATACACATGTTTACAAAGTAAAACTTAAGATTTAATATACTAAGTGGAAACTTGAGAACAAAGCGTGTTCAGTACAAAAATAAAAAAGTTGCACGAGTTTTCCTGCATACTGTACGAAACAATCCTGTAGATGTATTTCTCATCTACAACGAGTTACCAGAAGCACACTAACAAAATTAGGGTGCTAAAATCTGGAGTTTTAAAAAATTTCTGCCTTTCTGTGTTTCCTAAATAGCAAAAAATGCCGAAAGCCTTTGGGTGAAGTAAATCAAGTTGTGCAAGACTTAAATAAACCTTACTCAATCGCTTTAAAAGTAATCAACTGGAATTCCTGAGACTGAAGGGACAAAAATAATCGGAAACTCAATAGGCTTCGTTATCTGCAACCCCAGTAAACCTCTCTTGTATTTTCAATGACCACAATCCATGTGATAGGATTTCCTTTAGGCCGCTTCGCAACGGTCCAGTATTACACGGGCCTATCGTATCCGGTGCGCTGTACATCAAAGATTTAGCCACCTTTCCAATTTACTCCTAACACGGAAGCTTCCTCTGAGTTCGTTGCTCATAAATAAACATATACAGACACATACAAATATCTAACTACACATACATACATTACATATAAAATATATAGGCCTATATATAAATTATATACATATACATAGCCTATATATAAATAAATAAATAAATACACACACACACACACACACACACATACACACACATATATATATATATATATATATATATATAACAATCTTCAAACCGAGTTCTCTTGGTGACCATGAACACCGAGCAAAAAACTAAAAGCAAACGAGGAAACGAGATAGGATCTGATAAATACCTCGCTGGAAGTAAAGCGAATCCGCTTTACCTAAAAAGGAAGCTGAATTTCATTATCATACAATATAGGCATCTCGTCTACCTGGTAACTTGAGAGGATGTTGTCAGGCCATGGTTCAAATTTGTTTGGGTTTAGATCAGCTTACGCAATTCAAACGTCACTGTTTAAGCAGTGTCGCAAAATGACGTACATGTTATTTGTTCTTACAGAAAACTTGAACTGTACTTGCAACGTGGAAAAACAGAAGAATGTGTGGAACTTCATTTCCAACAAAAAATATCAAGAACTCTTAAATATCTGAGACACACTGATCAATTAATTGGGCATTCCCAACGATCACTCCAATTAAAATGTCACAATTCATAATTATTTACTCGACCAATTGTACACCAATCTCACGTGAATGATGAGGGTATGCTGTGATGAAACACGAATTATAAATGGTGTCAATGCCGTAATAATTCATTAAGGACCTATTAAAATACGAATCAGTTAAGTATCTGTCTCTTAAAAGAAAATTTAAAAGAGAAAAAATTACACAATCACCAATTACAAAAACTGTAACGGCAGTCAGGGAACTACGTAGAAATCTTTTTGCTAATAAGTCTTCTGTTAATATTACATCCCCTGTTATTGAGCACGGTAAATCCTCGACCACCCCAGTTAATCTGCACTTGGCTAAGTGTGTGCTTAATCCTTTAGGTCATACAATTATTGCATGCACACCAGTTCGTATTTCTACAAGCTACACAACTTACTTGAAAAACAATCACGGGAACCCATCAGATGACGAAATATAAGAAAATGGCAACAAATTCACAGCTCATTATAATCTCTGACGCTGTAAAAACCAAAGACCTGACAAGAACTCCAACATATCGTAACGCCTACGCTGTGAACATCCCTCTCAGCGTCATTAAAGATATCGTATCCAATTATTACGTACCAAGTGGGTAACATCACAACTGCTATATTCTTTTTTATTATAATCTTTAGCCCCGTTATAACTGCCACATTTATACGTTAGAGTTCATCAATATCTTTCATCTACACTATGTTTTGGAGCTGAGAAAATTTACAGTCATTCGCAATATCTCTGAAAATTAACTTGATCACTCAACTTGTCCAACGACGCTGAGAAGCTATGCCTCCATTAACTGAACATAAATTCTGAACAAAAACAATTTAGTAAGAAGTTACAAGATGTCGCCTCACTATTTCATATGGAGAGAAACTTGACAAAAAAAAAAAAAAAATGGGCCTCCGTCAAAACCTGGATCCATCGTCTTTGAAGACCTAACAAAAACTTGTTTGGGCTATGTTGACAGCCGTAGTGCACTGCTTCCAACAGTCGATTGAACGCTTAAAACATTTTCCAAGAGAAGTCAGCATTTCACGGACATTAGCCTATGCCTGTTGGAACAACCAGTTACTGCCGTTAACCAATATGGCCTCCCCATTCCATTCTCTGCAGCCAAAACTTGACCGAAAAACTTGAGGAATGCTTTGCAATTTATAGCTTTTAGACAGAGTGATGACTTGGACCTTCGACGGATGGTCTCTTGTTTGTCAGTTTGTCGTAAGCTGTATTTTAACGGAGATCTCTCAAACATTCGCAATTGATCTCGGATCCTCTTTTGCTGCAGAGAGCAACCAGATTTGCTGAACAGCAGCAAAAATAAACAGCATAGCCTGTATGCCTTGCTGTCAAACTTTTCAGTTCCCGAGGTCATTAATTCCTCACAACATTGGACTGTGGAGCAGCCTCCCAGATGATGTGCAAATGGAACCTCTCAGGTTCAAGCGAAGCAGCAACGCATTACTACCCTAAAGCAAATCTCCTTGTATTTTGCAGTTCACATTTCTATTTATTTATTAATTCACTAATTTATTTTTTCTTTTTTAACAACAGGCCTCTTTTTTCACTGTCCTTACTACCTTCTGTTACTTTTTTCAAATAAAAACTTTATTCTTTGGAAGTTTGAATTTCAAGTCAATGGCCCCAGTGGGCTTGTTCCATACGAACAGGTTTCATATTCTGAATAATAAGAATAATTAAAAAGGAAGGCTTAAGCATGAATTATGTAATATAACATGTTACCCTCAACTACATAATTTCATACCTATCATCGTCATTTGCACTTACGGCCCAAAATATTATTGTTTTGTCTTACACACTGTACAAAATAGCAACAAAATTCAAAAAAATTCTCTGCAGATTAAGCATGAGTACTGCTCAATTCTGACCATGGCGGAACTCAAATGCAATTAAGAGATGACCGCAAGGCTTTCAATGACGTGTTCAGATAATTGCAAAACACAAAGCCTAAAAGGGGGCACCAATGGGATAATCCATTTTCACACTGGAAGGGACATTTGCCGATGTTTTTTGCCTCTCACAAGATAAGGTCGTCATATGACTTTAATATTCAGAGCTTAATAACAGTTTAAGAACTGTATTTCATGAAGGATAAATGACTAAATGCTACCAACATGAACAAGCAAAAATGAATTAAATAGTTATATTAGGCCTATTAGCCGAGGCTCCACTCTCTCCCTAAAAAGTCGATTAAAGTACAAAGGTTGAGCTAAATCCCTTTTATTGTAGCCTACACAAGATAACGTAAAAATAACTGAGGCAAAACTCGTAAATTTCTGTTTCAACATTTCTTTTGCTATATCACCAATAAATATTAAATCCTCTCGGCTTAGGAGACTTTGGCCAATCATTGGAGTTCAATAAAAGGTTTAGAGGATTCGGAAGTCGGCTTCACAAAAGTAGTTTAGATTTTCATTCACCTTTTGGTTAATGATACAAGTCACGGGTGTGAAACAAAACATCACCCAAACAATCACGCGATCCTACGTATGTCTGTTTCGTTCCTGAAATTCAATATCAAATGGATCGCAAAATACAGAAGAAATCATACCTTTGGAATTTTCTAACTAGAAAACCAGGCTTTTCAAAATGGAGTAAAACAACGCATAGGCAAACATGTCGCTGAGGGATGCTGTACTTAATCGTTTCAACCACGCACAGTACGCCTGATTACGAGGCCAATGCCTCAATGAAAATAAGGCGAGGCACGTGACAGAAGGAACTGCCGCTACAGAATGTTCTTGCCTTTCAGGCTTCGCAACGAGACCGGGAATATGCCTGCATAAACATCATATGCGAGTGGTAACATCTACGGTAATATTTGACAGTTTCTATGACTCGTAGCCTGTCGATGGGCTAAGCCATACAATAGAAGATAGAATTTAGGCCAAAGACCAAGCGCTGGGACCTATGAGGTCATTCGACGCCGAAAGGGAAATTGACAGTAAGGTGGTTTGAAAGGTTTAACAGGAGGAAAATCTTGTAGTTGCGCCATGATGCATCTGTCAGAGGGGCTGGAAAGTCAGATGCAAGAGAGAAAATGTGAACGGAGGCACAGTAAAAGGAATGAAAGAGGTTGCGGCCAGGGGCCGAAAGGACTCTGCACAGACCTTAAGTAATGCTTACAGTGTACCATGTGAGGTGCACTGATAGCAATACCCCCTACGGAGCATGGGGGAGCTAAGCATAAACATATCTTATTTCTACAACATTTCTTAATATGACGACCTTGCAAGCGCGATCTGCCCAGGCACATGACGCCCAGTCACTTCTTTTCTACCAGAGTTAAATATGGGTATCTCACAGCTGCTAGCGGGTAACACAATGTACGACGGCTCAGGAAAAACAAATATACGCAGATGTTCCAGGGGGAGGGAAAGGGCAAAACAGACACAAACACCACGGAGGCAGATTACATAACTAAAACTAAGGCATCTGAAAGAGAATCTATGAGATAGATGGGAGACAGAAGATTCTGTGACATGATAACGATATCCTATTAAATTTTGACCCTAATCCATTTATGAGTTCAAGAACGGCAGCTTCAAAGGAAACCTACGCGTAGTTCTAATTCCTTAAACTTCATACTACCCTCCTGCTGAACCGTTAGCCATTTTCTTTAGTCTAACATTGCTTTCGTTATCCATTTATCATGCTTCATTGCTGATCTCTTAAGTTGCCGTTTCTAGACCACTTTTTTAAAAATTAAGGAACATACTAAAGGCAAACAACGGGAAATGCTAAACGATCAGTTCCAGCGACAAAACCTTGCTGATAATAGTGATATTACATCAAGATCCTCTGAAAACCAGACAACTTACTACACTTTACCAGCCAGAAATTCTAATTTATTGTGTAATGTTTCATTTCAAATATTCATGTCTGTAAGTTGCAATATTCCACTATATTTCGCTTCTTCACTATTTACGCTATTCTTTTTTAAAAAAGACATCCAATTGGACTAAGAAAGAGCCAACAGTAAGACTCCACATAATAATACAAATAATTCTGAATAATAGCAGTAATTTCTAATGCTAGCACTGTTGACTAATCCGGCACACGTTTCTCAACTGTTACAGCCTTGAGAATAAGACCCTTTTCTCATGTGTGGGGCTAAATCTTGGAACAGTATATTGTTAACAACACACCTAAAATCCCTAAGTTTTACGAGAACTAAGGGAAATGAAACTCAGACCAATAGTACTCGTAGAACTTGAATGTATTTTTAATAATATACCAAAAAATTTACACACAAGTAAATGATTTTATCTTACCCTTATCCTAAAACGTGATTGTTCCCCGTAGTCTCCATTACAGCCTTTGTGTGACCATGTCCACAGGCACCAAGAGCGCTAGCAGCGATGAAGTATCTCGAAGAATATTTAACATAATAATGACCCCGCTGACTTGCACGTGAAACATGCTTGCCACAGTATTGCAAACCTGATTAAAGTTTTCGTCATCTCATCCTTCAACTGTTCCTCTAAATACTCATGAATACGTTCTACTCCAGTACGACCATGACATTTAGTATTCCACTAGGATAACAAGGAAGCTACCAGTTGTCAGATGATAATAATGATAACAATAATAACAGTGAGACAGGAAGGTAAGGTGACATCTTGTATAATATATATATATATATATATATATATATATATATATAAACACATAAACAATAATATAAATATATGCTAGTGGAAAGGGGTTTAGTTGCTCTTGAATGCTATTATCTTGAGAGAGAGAGAGAGAGAGAGAGAGAGAGAGAGAGAGAGAGAGAGAGAGAGAGAGAGAGAGAGTCTCCAAAAACACCTGGTCAATTTACTAACGCCAATTAGTCACACTTGCAACACTTAATTCAAAGTATACCTGCAACCAATGGGACACTTGATTTTGACAACAGTGTTAACCACAGACTAATGAATTAGTACCCCACGCACTCAGATTACAAATCAATGCTTGTAAGCAAAGTCCAGTCCGTATTTATCATATCCTTGATATGCAATGGCAATGCAACTCTAGCCCAGCTGCATATGTAGAAGCATGTAATGGTATTGGTGCCACGGACAGAACCTTAAAGTACAATGCCTGAAATTATTCAGTCTAGGCGCTAAATCGGGTCCTGTCTTGAGGACGGAGAGAGAGAGAGAGAGAGAGAGAGAGAGAGAGAGAGAGAGAGAGAGAGAGAGAGAGAGAGAGAGAGAGCGAGAGAGAGAGAGAAATCCTTCGTCAGCATTATTCCTGAATGAAATCTCACACACACCGCTATTCTAAACCTACTAAACCTCAGATACAGTTTTATGAAAGCAATTTCGATAAAAAAAACCTGAATCATAACCAATGTATATTACAAAAATCTAATGTACTTTCCACTGAGATATGACTGACACTATAATAATGAAAGACCAAGCGCCGACAAGGATTTGTCCAGTATCAATACAATGACAAAGCAACTGACAAACTTTTGGGATACTGCCAAAATCTTCGTCTTCTATTCTTGTCGATGCATTGTGAATAAAATTCAAGAGTCCTAAAGTCAGGTTTCTCCTTATTTTCTTTCGCTGTATATACGGCCTAATAATAGATTCATAAGCCAATTCGGTTTCCAAAGTTCAGGTCAGAACGTCTGCGATGCAGCTCTGAAATACCTGAACTCTGTTTAAAAATAAAAAGTATACACATTTCGTATAAACTTACCTACCAGTCATGTGGCGTGCTCAGTTTAACTACGACCATGCCTACTTGAAGCTATTCAGTAACATGAATAATTAATGCTTTTAAACGTCTTTATGATGCAGAACCTTAATGACCCTCAATATTACCGATTTCGGAGTAATCAATAATTAGGTATCATTCTACCCATGCTTCAATACTGACTGTCAATCTCTATACATTGAAGTTACTTTGTCCTTACAATGGCATATTCTATTTTCCCCAGTAACATCAGTACCATTTTAACATCTGGAAAGTTCTACAAGACCAAACCTAGCAATAACTAAGTGAGCCATGACAGTTACCAGGTAACCGACTCACATGTTTGCCAATAAGTCACCTCTCAGTCTCCACTATTTTTCGTGCTTGTGAAGGTAATCGCGCCGACTGTCGGGTTGGGTTTTACTTTCTAAAAATATGCTCTTCCTACCCACAGGCTGACCTCAGGTACACAACGGTTTTTACGCTCTTCTTAATCTTAATGAGTTTAACTACACGTGGCACATGAAGGTAAGTTAACATCACAGCACAGTCTACCTCTCTATCAAGACCTGAACAAAGGTGTTTTTTTATTTCCTCCACCCAGTTTTCAAAGTTTATTGCAAAATTTTAATTGCATATATGTATATATATATACATATACATATATATATATATAGCTGTATACATATATATACATATAATTATATACATATACATAGGCCTGAAACCTATACTATTAAAATCGCATTTGGGAGCAATTCTAGACAGTTAATTAGGGATAAGGTTAATAGCTGTCATTTTCTATCAAGATTGCGACCTACTCAAATAAGCCGAGGGCTAGGTCAATAGATGCGCAATAGGTTTCCACAGAACGCGGCCCTCTTGCCCCGCCATTACCCATAAATATATTCGGCGTCTTCTCTGTTCTTGCTGATTAAAAGTTAGCAGGATCCTAGCACTAATGAGGAAATGTTGTAATATATATATATATATATATATATATATATATATATATATATATATATATATATACTGTATAATATATATACTGTATAATATTATATATTATATGTATATATACTATATTATATATTATATATATATATATATATATATATATATATATATATATATATATATATATATATATATATATAATCTCTCGCCCACTGCTGACTTCAAAATAACCATGTTATTACCAGGTAAAATAGCATAGACAATAATAATTTGGTGTTTCAGCCAACAACTGGCTGATTAAATCTTAACCGCAGGAGAGGAACAAGATTCTGAATAAATTAGGGATATGGTAACAAAAGGAACGATGGGAAAACATGAAGAAAGGAATACAAATCAAAAGGGGCAGGTTTCCTCACCTTGTCGTTTCCTTCAAGAATCACGGGGCAAAAGCATAACCCAATAAAACTAATTTGCTATTACTTCAGCAACCCACGCGTGAATAGGCAATTTTATCAAATCCCCAATGCTTACATAAAACATGTGTTTACTCTCTTAACATTCGATAAAATATTTTTCCAGCGACTGTGCTAAAACACTACTATACGCAGCAAAAACATGAGCCCAACCTTGGCGGCCGTTCCATCGTGCGTAACCTAGGAGAAAACACTGTACTTGACTATCAGCTAGCTGAGTCTGAGGATATTATAATCACAGCCTGTGTAGTGGATATGGAATTGAGCCGTACGGTATAGTAACAGAAATGTAGCCTAAACTGAGAAAAAAAAAAAACTCCAAAATACTCTGCGCAATCCTTTAACTTGCCTAGGATATGGAAACAGAACGGCAGGTAACTTTGGAAACACAAATCAACAGCGAATCTAGTGGAAACAAAATAGTATCCATGGTTACAGAAATACCGAATTTAACGTTAAGTACAGTGGAAACAAAATAGTATCCGTGGTTACAGAAATACCGAATTCAACGTTAAGTACAGTAAGCTGAGAAGCAAACTGCCTAAATGTAGATACAAACTTTTGCCCAATCTGCAGAGAAAACTAAAGCCATCTTTCGGAAATCCAGTACTTGGAGGAAATATACAACGGTAGACTTCGGAATGCCGAAAATTCATAACTGCATTTAAAAGGGCAGTTACGCCTACGAAAAAAGGGTGGTTCAAGTCACAGCTACTTCTTTTGTCTCGATGTTGGCTACCTAAGGAAATATTTAACGAATTTATAATATAAATCAAGCTGGGGATGGATATATACACATGAAACCATTGGGAGGTCATGAGTTTGTATAGCAAGCTTCAGTAATGCCCGTACGTAAAAGTAAAAGAGGAATGAAATATATATATATATATATATATATATATATATATATATATATATATATATATATATATATGTGTACTGCTAAAAATATATTTATTGAGTAAACTGTTACTGAATGTGCCTCAAGCAATGTAACTTCGAACCCTTGACTATGGAAGCCCATGACACTTATGGTATATGTCACGGAATAAGCTTTATAATACTGGGTACATGGTTACCACATGGCGAGTGGCACCTAAGTGTGGCAGATGGGTTCCGCTACTTTAAATCGATTATGCAAAATATGCCGGAAAGAAGAGGATCTGCACTGGACGCAAATACCCCGAAAATTATATAACTACTGAATAATGACTCATAGTTTAACAAAAATTGAGTTGTAAAACGGGTAAAAATAAAAAAGAGCCTACCTGTTCACTAGCCTCGCCGGAACTGACAATCATGGAGCCTTCTACCTGATGCTGAGCGGCTGTTAATGAAGATTTTGCAATCACAAACCACAGGCCTATATCGCAGTTGAACGCTATGAAATATACACATTTGCGCTTTGGTATTTATAGGAGAGCCAACAGCACCGTAAAATTCAAACGGTAGACACAAGCAGTTTCAAAGAGTACTAATATTTTTACTACTTCAGGAGCGTCGACTCGCTTAAACAAACAACTTTAGAATTCATGCCTACGGCGAAAAACTTGAAATCACCATCGCTGAGAAGGCTGAATCGCGTTTCTTTTTCGCACTACAGACGACCTTTTCTTGAAATTGCAAATTTACTCGGGAGTGAGCTGTGCCCCTGAGCGAGGAAATTATTATCCTTGAACTTTCCTACGTTCGTTGCACAATGCAATAGACCACATGAACAACAACAACAACCTAGTCCACATGTTCAGGAGCACCGTCGAAAGACAATCCTGTTTCCGTTAGACAAGTTCTTACTCCGAGATAATGGGAGATGGGAGCATCACCAAACTGTGCCTTAAGACTATCATGGTATCACGAAGACTGTAGCGCTGAAAGAATTTCAGACACAAAACATTCACTGACACAAGGGAAAGAGAAGGCCACGGACTTCACTTGTAAGCTCAGTCCATGTAAACTAACTTCTGATTGGTGGCTAGAAAGATGGTGCCCCGCTACCTAAACACCAGACGTACGAAGTTTACGACGTTTAGCATCATAAGACATTCTCGTGAGCTAGAACCGTTATACGAGCGAATTACATTGTGCATAATTTGTCAATATTGAGTTCTACCTCTGCGAAGATAACATTCAAGGGCACTTCAAATATACTGAATTCATTGACACTTCCGTACAACAACAGCTGTTGTCAGGATGATGTTGAAAACTACCAAGTCCTCACTGTTCTCACAAAATAATTTGAGCGAGTCGAGATAATGAACGCCCTTCCTGTAATGTTTAAGTTTTTCTTGAGATATATCCAACCAATGGGGAACTAGAACAAAATTCTACGTTTGTGAAATGCTTCATCCTACGCTTCTTTACAAATCGTAAATTAGTTTCCGTCACTGCCACAATTCGTATTATGAGCCTGAAATAGAGAAACAGCATGTACGTACGTACTCTGTATTTTCACTATTTGTTAAAAGAAAAGCATATACTGTATGACAGAATTTGTATTTTCATTAGTACGGTTAAATAACACCAATATAATCTCGAGTTCTCTTCAAAATATTTTCAAGTTGTTATCTCTCGGGATCACTGGGTATATTTCATCTAAATCGTACTCCAAGCAAGTGATCGTTATCAGACGCACGGAAAAACTGTCCTTTCCAAAACCTCGCACAGGAACAACTACAACTTTTCGTACCAAAACAACAATAGTGACATACGGAAAACCTAAGCTCTGGAAAATAGCGCCTACTAATCCCGTCGAGACGTAATTAGGGTTGTAGGGCCAATGAACATTTCATAAGGGTGGACTAAAAAAAAAAAAAATCTTGCAAGCGCGAACAACTGCATGTTTTTAAATCGGCTTATTTCTCGTGTTTACACAGGACAACATTTTCTGCGGACTTGTATTTTTGCGACAGACTAAACTAGGCAATAACAATGTCGAAACATGATCTTCCAGCAACGTCAACAAGAATTCATTTCTGATTCCTTGGGTTTTATTTCCTTTTGGTTTGCTCGTGAAATATATTTGTGATTTTCAATACATACATACATACATACATACATACATACATACATACATAATCTGCATACATACATACATAATATATATAATATATATACATAATATATATATATATATATATATATAATTATATATATATATATATATATATATATATATATATATATATATATATATATATATATATATATTTTTAAGGAGAAAGTGAAGAAGGAACTTTAAAGAGAGTTAGTATCTGTTACACAAGCAAATAAATGTAGACACAGGATAACGAACAACTGAATCCCAAAATAAAAGATACAAACAGATATATAATGTCTGGAGTGAACGCTGTCCAGGGTCAGTGGAATTATTATTTTGAAGACTTGTTGAGTTTGCTAGAGAGAAGAAAGGCAGAGCTAAATGACGCAATAGTGGAAAGGGCCAGTGTGACCTTGCAAATGCTTGTGGAAGCGCCTGCTGAGGGCGTATGGAGAGCATTAAGCGGTTGAGGACTGGAAAGACACCAGGAACTGATGGGACTGCGAGAGAGAGGCTGCGGTCCGTTGGAGGTGAGTGGCTGACCAGGGTTTGCGAGGTTAGGTCTGGATGAGGGAACGAACAGATACGCGGTTTTAGAGGAGTCATTAAAAATTATAAGGCCATAACATTGCTTAGTACACCAATGAAAGCAGGATTTTGATTGAGAAAGTAAGATGATAGTTTCCCTGACAGGAAAGTAAGATGATAGGGAAACTGACAGGAAAGTAAGATGCCAGGGAAACTGACAGGGGAAAAACTGTAGGTTTAGACAAGGAGGAACGTTTGGATCAAGTGTCCCGTATGAAAGAGGTCTGGCATTAGATGAAAAATTATGTTATGGTCGGCAGTTATATACATGGAGGACCGGGCACGACTAGCTTGAGTTCCATATACAATCTTCTTATAAGACCATTCACACAGACAACTGGATGAATTACCGCAATACAACCTGTGCAGTCTCTGACCTAGGTTTCAGATTCTGAGCAATCAGTTTACTCAATTTACTGAGTAACCTGACTGCTTTACTGTTTACTGACTGAGTAGTAAGCATTCAGTGGAGATCGTACCTCCGCCAAGACCTCTCAAGCATCGATATGAAATACTTAAACAGCCGAAAATTGCTCCTTATATTTGCGCGTTTTCACAGTCTTGAACTAAGAACGGGAGAACACAATGTGATGAAATTCGTTAAGACGATCGACTTTTGAGAGAAATCGGCTTGGAGTCGATACGGTTTCCATGACAATGAATTGTCCAGCCTGAGCCGATTTCTCCCAACACTTGTCTCGAGGTCACCTAATGACCACGTTCAGTCAAATTCTGCTAAACAGCTCTTGAGGCACTCCGCATAACCCCATGCACGGGCAAAGCACTGGTAATTACCACTTGCTACCTGTAAGTGGTAGTCGGCCACGATTATTTTCAAACAAACAATAATACAGACGAAAGAGATGGAGACTTGCAAGATCGACTTTTAATCATGTCTGGTGGCAGCGATTGTTTCGGCCTGTGACTGACTGTCTAGATATGAGTTCTTACAAATCCTCGATAGAGTACACTTCATAACCTTCTTTGATCTTTGCCAATTTGCTTCAAGATTCTCAGAAACAATCGGGAAGAAAATTGGGGTTGTTGTAACCTAAAAGCCCAGTTAATCAAAGTTAAAGCTGCTTAACACTCACGTAAGAACATAACAAGTTGAAGCTTTAAGGAAAGTATTATTGATCGTTATTGATAAATGTTTCTACAGAAAAAAATTCAAAATTTAATTTTCTGTTGCATAAATGTGAGACTTTAGGCAAAAATAACTTTCAAACCTAGACTATCTTAAAACCATCAAAAGCATATTAGGATCATGTTATGTGCAAAATACCATTAAAATCACTTCATACGGTACACGAGCTGTTTCGAAAATCAGACTTCTTGCAGTACAAATTTAGGATTAGTCCCTCCACCCACCACAAACTGTCACACCTGAACCATTATATAAATCAGTTATGTAAGATCTAAAAGTGGTAATATAACTGAAATCAAACCGCTGAAACTCGAAATTACTGAGAAAACTAGTCTGATGTACAGACTGATACCTCTCAAAAAGTTACATTTTTCCATAAATTGTCAAGCCTTGCCCATGTCACATCTCATCCAAGATCATGTAAGTGCAAACTACAGTAAGAAAAGAAATGATAAGGTAAACAGGTAAAAAATAGGCAAAGGTAATTACAAGGATAAATGCTCACCTACTCATCCCTAAATTAAAAGTTAAGTATATCTTAGTTTAACCAGACCACTGAGCTGTTTAACAGCTCTCCTAGGGCTGGCCCGATGGATTAGATTTATTTTACGGGACTAAGAACCAACTGGTTACCTAGCAACGGGACCTACAGCTTATTGTGGAATCCGAACCACATTATGACGAGCAATGAATTTCTATCACCAGAAATAAATTCCTCTAATTCTTCACTGGACAGTCGGAGAGTCGAACGCTGGGCCAACAGCGTGCTAGCCGAGAGCTCTATCCACCCCTCCAATGAAGAACTTCTACTCTTCCCTAACTCAACCTACAGGGCCTTATCCATGCTACTACGAAATAAGGGGTGATGTAGGTCTAAACCATTTCAGTATACAGAGAGAGAGAGAGAGAGAGAGAGAGAGAGAGAGAGAGAGAGAGAGAGAGAGAGAGAGAGAGAGAATGTCAACCTATTGTCTCGATATCCTGGAGCATTCGTGATCACGATCAATTGTGAGCTGTAATACGTGATCAATATTTTATGCATAGTTTGTGAAACATTTTTCATATTATCCTACATCTTTCCAAATATTCTGAAATTTGTTACGTCATTATTCTATGCGAATAAATCAAAAGTAAGCAGTTTAGTTTCCATTTGAGGTTCACCATGATTGCTTAATGGAGGGTTTGATTATTGCAAATAAGAATTTATTATTCAGTACACTAAAATGTTAATATGTTATTTCAATGTACTAATATCTTTGAAATCCTACCTTCATCATACACAGCATCCACCGCATTAACTAAAGTTTGACGTAGAGAGAGAGAGAGAGAAATTTATGAGATTTCTCCACAAAGATGACTGTTAAACCTTGACAATATAAATTTCACCAAAGATCATGTTGAGTGCAAGGTTCCTTCAAAATATCTATCACGCGGGTTACCAATGAACAAACGTTTGACGTAGTTCATGAAATTACATATTTCCAATGTTAAACAATTAACCACTTACCATAGTGAAAAATAAAATCAAATATACGCTTAGATATCGTTATTTAGTAAAATTTTCTACGGGCCCACACAGCTAATCTTCAATTTTTCCTCAAGAACGGAAAGGGAAAACGAGCTGAGATTTCTGCTTTGGCTGCATTTACAGTCGTAAAAATGAGGTTTTCAAACTATCACGCAGGTACAGCAGTGAATAAATCACGATGCAGTGACAGAGGGGTACAAATCCAACAGATTGTGCCTGCAAACGTTTGGCGGTGGCAATGTTCCTCATCAATCTGAAATTGCTTGGGTATACCAGCTCTAAGTTAGCATGATAAACCTACAACGTGCAGATTCTGACGTGTTCATTCAGTGACGGTATCCTTATGACCAAGCTGGGCTAATTTCAGATCATCGAGGTTGTAGGTTCCACATCAAAACTCCGTCAATAAAAAGGCTTGTTCTGCAGTCATAGCATGTTGCTACCTGATTACCCAATTGTCCTAAGTTCTTCATTGGCGGGGTGGGTAGAGCTCTCGGCTAGCACGCTGTTGGCCCAGCGTTCGACGACTCTCCGACCGGCCAATGAAGAATTAGAGGAATTTATTTCCGGTGATAGAAATTCATTTCTCGTCATTACGTGGTTCGGATTCTACAATAAGCTGTAGGTCCCGTTGCTAGGAAACCAGTTGGTTCTTAGCCACGTAAAATAAATCTAATCCTTCGGGCCAGCCCTAGGAGAGCTGTCAATCATCTCAGTGGTCTGGTTCAACTAAGATATACTTTTTTTTTACCCAATTGTCGTAGCAAGACCTGGATGCAGTATATCTCTAAAAAATTGATTTTCGTGGGTACCATAGTTCTCAAGTCACTAAAAAGAAATAATAAAATTGTCTAACAATCATATTCATAATCACCAAAAAAAAAGCACGGCTACAAATGAAGTAGCGGGAAAAAGAAGATTGAATATATAACAAAAAAGAATAAAACGTAGTGAAGGCAACACAGTAAGTTACATCTTCAAATAAAAATTACAGAAGCTATCAAAACTAGATGAAGATGAAAACTAGACTACCAGTATTTTAGCTATAATCAGTGAAAGCAGCTACAATCAAAATTACAGTTATGGACCACTTAAGCATCATTATAAAAAGCAAACAGTTTATTGAATTATGAATTACACATAATAAGTTAAACAAAGTTATTGATCAATAATAATTCAAGGAACTAATTTTTGTTGAAAAATCTACAGCTCAAGAGTGAGAAAGCTTTAAAATATATTCATCCTAAAATTACCTGTCAGTACATGAGAGAACATTTAAAGCAGTTCCACATAAAGTAATTTATCATGGGGTGGTGAACTGATGATTTTTACAAACGACAGACAACTAACTGAGGTTAGTAAAAAGAAACTGCAGAAACTAGTGAATGACCTTGAAAGTGTTCGCAAGAAGACAGGCTAAAATTAAACGTAAAAGTGAATGTGAACAGTGATACTGTTATGAAACTAAAAGAAACCAGGAAAA
Organism: Macrobrachium rosenbergii; assembly: GCF_040412425.1. NCBI lineage: Eukaryota > Metazoa > Arthropoda > Malacostraca > Decapoda > Palaemonidae > Macrobrachium > Macrobrachium rosenbergii. Next base: position 17,166,131 of record NC_089754.1, read on the forward strand.
TGGGGCTTGGAATGTTATTATGGATGTTTTGTAGGGCTTATTATCATTATTATTATTATTATTCAGAAGATGAACCCTATTCATAAGGAACAAGCCCACTGGGGCCACTGACATTAAATTCAAGCTTCCAAAGAATATGGTATATATTACAAAGAAGTAACGGATATTTATGGGAAATATAGAAAGAGGAGGTCACTTATTAAAAAAAAATAAATTAACTTATTAATAATTACATAAAAACGTAAAAAAATGATCAAAATGCAAGAATTGTATTAAGGTAGTAACGTACTGCATCTTCGCTTGAACTTCTTGAAGTATCTGGAAGTAATTGTTACAGATGATGGTCAGATGACAGAGCAGGAAAGCTCTCCTTCATAGAAATAAAGTGAGTATGCTGAATACAATTGACTGTATTGTTTGCAAAGAATATGTGGCGTAAGAAGAGCAGGAAGGGTAAAAATGTGAGTTTCAAGATAGCTCAGCCATATGGAAAGAATGAATGACAATAGGCTGGTGAACAGACTGTTAAGGTAGGTGGTAGGTGGGAGGGAGACAAGATGGCCTACAAAAGTGCTGGATAGATGGGTGAAATAAGCACTGGAAAAGAAGGGCCTTGATATGCAGGAGAATATAACAGTACAAGAGATGAATGCAGCACTGCGTGTAAGCGGGTTCAACGTACTCTTGTTGAGCCTTTGATATCGGTATATGGTGTCAAATTGCTATTGTTGGAAGTTTTGTGCACAGAGGTTCACCCATAATTCAGCAGTTGACCAAATTATGAATCCGGCAGTAACTGTTTTCCTAGTACTTTCTTTGAACCACTTCCTGCCAATTATCGAATTGGGCTTAATACACACACACACACATACACACACACACACATATATATATATATATATATATATATATGTATGTATGTATATGTGTATATATGTATATATATATATATATATATATATATATATATATATATATATATATATATAATATATATATATATATATATATATATATATATATATATATATATATATATATATATATATATATATATATATATATATATATATATATATATATATATATATATATATATATATATATATATATATATATATATAAGTAATATGTGAGTACAGAGAGAGAGAGAGAGAGAGAGAGAGAGAGAGAGAGAGAGAGAGAGAGAGAGAGAGAGAGAGAGAGAGACCTAGCAGTTATTACGAAAGGGCAAATGGCGCTCATCAATGATGTCATGGTTTTGGAAAAACACGGCTATTTTGCCCCGTTGGTAACTTTTATGAAAAGAGTCCCGTTGACAATTTCTCTCACCCCTTCTCCCTCTCATGCACACGTTACAGATATTACGGATATTCGTGTCTTTGATGTCACCATATTAACATGGTGCTTTAATAACCTGCCAAAGATAGTTCCCGTTATTTGGAACTGGAATTTGTTTCGTTATCGGAACGGCTCCCCGGCCCCTCTCTCTCTCTCTCTCTTAATATGTTTAGAAACTTACACTAGAACACTCCACAAAGAACAAAAACCGTCGCACAACTAGAACAAAAATGTTCTAATTGGAATCCATGGCAAAAAGGACATAACATGAAAAATGTGAATTGTTCTAACTGTTTACACGGAATTTAATAAAAGGATAAAAATACAAAAC
>NC_089754.1:17170302-17185302 GCF_040412425.1 Macrobrachium rosenbergii
ATATATATGTATGTGTGTGTGTGTGGAAATATGCATAAGTGTTCAAAATCGTATCAATCGACTTCACTGATGATACCAAAGTATTTAATTCTATTCTCAGCTTTACGTCAATACTGTTCTACGAGATCTGTAATGCGTAAAGTACATTTTAATGAAGCAACTGTGAAAGTTTTATTACCATAACAACATGCTTTATTTCGTATCGAACATGCCATTACTCACAGATGTGAACAAAAGAGATCAGCATCATGGGCGTTAACTATTAAAAAAAAACCACAACCTTTCAAATTCGACACGTAACTTCTTTGGCCTTAAATTTCATTCCGTGTCACGGTGAGATGTAAAAGGTTTAACGCTCTACCGTAGCACCCGTGATATTTTAGGTATTCCTAATGACAGAAATTTTCTAAAAATATTTAAGACACATCATAACACAAAATATAATCGTAGCTTCTAAGAATGATCCTCAATCGAATGTACGGGGTCATGTCCTAGAGCAAAAGGACGTCTCTACATCAAAGTCTTACAACTTCGGGAAATCATATCTAATTTTTATTATAGCATATGCGCTGCTCAGATCTTACCGCTGCACAGCCTAGCGGTTTTTATGCCGTTTAGGTGAAAACCAATAACTGATTTGTTTAGTCCAAAGGCAAAACTGAAGAACACCCATATGCCCAGTGGGAAAGGGAAGAAGGGTGGGGCTCAGCCACGAAAGAGGCGATATCCTTGCCTCTTAAGCAATTCAAGTTTAAGAGTGTCAGACACAACAAAACCCGTCAGAGAATCCCAAGGCCTGGCAGAGGAAGGAAACATTCGATGAACACTGGAATGCGAAGGCTACTGATTTTTACAGAGCAAATGTAGAGGTAGTCTTGCAGGTGTTACGAGGCCACCCGAAAAGAAGAGGCACTCTTTCCTTTAAAGCACAATGAAGCAAAGTCCTACTGCAAGCACACACTACTAGTGAATAAAATCATTTCAAAATAAAAGTACCTGAAAACTCACATGGCAGCGGAGAGAAAATGAACTGAGGGAAGCATGAATTGCATCTGAGTTAATTATACCCCAAATATTTGAACATTATTCCATGCATATCAAAAAGGCCGACATATAGCTTCAAGACCCTTTTCCTACATTCCAGAATTTCATCCTGAATCGCTATGATTTCGAGATTGTAACAGTTGGGATTAAATTCAGGAATACAAGAAAAGTACTGAAAAACTTTTATCACGGTCGAAAAATGTTCCGGCAGCTATGGTTTTCCCAAAACACAAAGAGCCATAACAAACCTTGACGTCCTATCTGATCATCTCGTAATGGTTTCCTACTTCAATAGCTCTAGGACAAATTCCTGAGTATAAGAAGATTTCTATGAACTGAAATGAAAGGAACTTACAGTACTTAAGGATAACACCAAACGTTTTAGACGAAATTTGGCATTTTGAAATTGGTTATATCTCCAAGATGATTTTGGAGTTAACTGAATACTCAAAAAGAGCTCACTGATTTGAGAGATGTAATGAAATCATCTTAAAAACAACACGATAAATGAAAGGGAGAGGAGACCCAAAAGCTGAGAAAAACCTAAGTCAAGTTTACAAGACCTGAGTTACCTGAAGAGGGTAGAGCAACTGGGGATTGAGTTTGAAGAGCAGAGGGTTGATAGGTAAAGGTAGATAAAATATGGTTGGTTGAATTTTTTGACAAATATATAAAAAGAAGGTTCTGACTGGCGAATGTCACTGATAACAGAGGAAGAAAGAAGGGATCCAAGTGATGATAAGAACCCTGAGGAACAACACTTTGGGTGACAAGGGGAAAAATAATGAGGAGAAAGTCTGGTTAACAAAGACTGATGTCTGGCTGTTAAATGTCTAAGTGATGTCATGAGCAAACTACATTCTTTTCAGAAGTCCATGAGAGAGAGATAGACCTTCCTTTACATAAGCCATATTGGTGACACAATGAAAAGAGTTCGATTCAATATTTTTGAGACTGAGAGAGTTGAATAAAGTTTTGAATACTCGGGCAACAGTAGAATTTATTGCAACACAAAAGTAGTTTGAACCACTACAGTGATCAGTTTTCTTTGGGATGGATTGGATCGGTGCATTATCTCACAATGAAGGTCATGTGTAGAATTTAATAACAAGGATAATTATTAGAGAAGGAGACAGCTCATCTGCAAATTCCATGATAAGTGCAGAAAGAAGATCTCGTTATATAACTTGCAAATATTTAAAAATACAAGAACTCACAGACATTTGAGTCAAGAATATGGGACGGGGTTATAGAATAAGAAGGGATAGAGGAAGAGGACCAGGAGAACTCAAATTGAATGAGAGAAGAGTTGACGAATAAATGGAAGCCAAAGAGTGTGCCATATTCAGTAAGACAGCAAGCAATAGGTCCATCATGACAGAAAATATGGAAAGATTAATAATAATTCTAATAGCAAAAAAACAAAAACAAAAAAATCTTCCTTTCTTTTAAAGTACTCACACGCAACAATTCATCGCAGATCTAAAAGAAACATATTTAAGACCGTGAGGAGATATGAATGACTCATGTGCCCACTCTCTTGAGTTAATGACTGAAGAACCAGCGCAGTTAGAACCAGTGGCTGAAGGCAAGTGAGTAATAACAGAATGGCCATAAGAATTAATAACTGAGATTAATACCCTACTGATATCAGGTGTTAAAAGTTAATGTTTCAGCTACTGAGGTAAAAATCATCAAGGAATATCTAAAACAAAGCCTCGTAGAAGTTATAATGACTCCAGGGCAGAAAAGCCCTACAACGTTTTGAGTTTACAGTAATTTGTTCTCTGTTAGCAACAGGAAATATGAAGGCCTTATTTCCTCCCACATCATCGTGGATGGAACAATGCCATTCTGTAGCTCATGAATAGAACCTTAACAAGTGGGTGAAAAGTATAGTAATTGAAAAAAAAAAAAAAAGTCAGCAGTGCTAGGCAACCAACGGCAAAATCAGAGAAAAGTAGAAGTCTGAATTGAAGTTTAGCTAAAAGTCGTCATTGAGAGGCCATATAAGATCTGTACATAGTTGATGTAAATTAGCACAGACACCATCTTTGCAACACGTCTGAGTAGAAACTACTGAGGAATTTGAATATGATCAAGGAAATCACTTCTATCTGGATGAGGTTAAAAGAAAATCCGGGAAAGTTGAGGTGGTGTTCAACAGAGAGAAGGTTACAAGTTAAATGCCTAATATTCGGAAAGCAAATAGAAAAAGGAACAGGTCTATCGTGAGGGATAATGGATGGAACCTCAAATTACTTGTACTTGACAGTAAAAGTAATTGAGGGTACAAAAGACAGCCTCCCCCTCCCCCACCGGAACTGTGAAGTGTAGTGTTTATGAGCAGTACGACAGTTTATATATATATATATATATATATATATATATATATATATATATATATATATATATATATATATATATATATATATAAATATATATAACATAAATCCATTCCAAAAATACATGTACCTTTCTGCTCTAGAGGAGTAACAAACTGATACCTATAAGAACTTGATCAGATTTACGAATGCTAAAATTCCAGAAATTTTATTATTAGAAAGGCATTGGTCTGAAGTTGGCATAATAACACTGATACTGACAAAACCAGACAGGTTAAATTTGTGCATCTTGAATATGTCACAATTACAACACCTTTTACAATTTTTGTATGGAATGTTTTCCACGACCGTTTCCGATGCAGTCAGTAATTAACGAAAGAGTAGAATGGCACACAAAAACACAAAGCGCAAAACACACACACGCACACATATGTTTATACACACACACACACACACACACACACACACACACACACACACACACACACATATATATATATATATATATATATATATATATATATATATATATATATATATATATATATATATTCCTCAAATATTAAGCCACATAACTCTTTGAATATCAAAGTCACTAGACATCGGCAATAACTAACACCCAAGGGAAATTTGTATTTTTGCGCTTAGAATCAATATCAACTCACCTCCACCATGACAGCTGAGTGGTAAGTTTGTAACACGTAGCTGGTTATGAATTTCTGTCACATATACCGGACATTTTTCATATTCAAAAATATCACGCTACCAAATTTCGTTTAATATCAAAGTGACCATTCCTCGGGAATAACTTAAGTCTAGGGGGAATTATAAGTGATAGGAATTTCGTCACCACTAAGATTCGAACTGTCACCTGGTTTGGAAACCACGAAAATATACAGTGACTATGACCACTGAGCTGCCAGGAGAGGTGATATCAGACAAAAATTCATAATTAGCCACGAGTTACAAGGTTACCAAGGTTACAAAAACCTGGCAGCGTGCGTGACCTTGACGATGCAAAATCGCAAGTCCTACATGAGAAAAGCGGTCTTCAGAATGCAAAGAAACAAAGGCAGCAACGTCATCGCGTCTACGAATAGGATCGTAAAACCAAACAAGTAAACTCTTACTTAGGGACACAAATCTCCCTGCTCCGAGCGTCTCCTACAAAGGATCTACTCATAAAATGCAAACATATCGTTAACGTTGTCATTATCTTTTAATGGCTTTCTTTGTTTCTGTTTAATGAGATACAATAACATACACGCGTTGTTTGAATTAAATAAAATAAATGAGGCAGTAAAGTACAATAGTGAAATTTTTACCCTACGTATTATATTATATATAATATGTATATATATTATATATATATATATATATATATATATATATATATATATATATATATATATATATATATATATATATATATATATATATATATATATATATATAAAACTGAGTTTTTTCTCCTAAGAAGAGGTGTCTCCTGAGACAAGAAAAGAAATAAAAGGTCACTACCACATTCATACTTTTAACTCCACGATGGAAGAAACCTATAAACTAATCTAGCAAACAATCATAATTTAATTGCTGATCCAAGGATGATCCCCTGTACAGAAAACTTCAAGAACACTCGTCAGTTATACGATTACAGAGAGAGCTCATCACCATCTTGCGCCATTCACCTCTACTTTGCACGACTCTCTTGCTTCCTGGATTTCATCCAAATCTTTCACAGTTTTCACTGTATCTGTCCAACACTTTCTAGGTATTCTCCTTCTTTCTAGCGTCTTACGTTCTTTCCACATGGCCAGACCATCTCTAAACAAACTGACCCTTTCTCTCACCTCCACTAAACCTTTTACCACCTCTTCGAACCTCCACATTCCTCACCCTTCTTACGCCAAAAACATCATGCAAACCTGTTACTTCAGCAGCTTCAACCTTTTTAATTTTTTGCATTCAACATCTGGTATTTACTTCCATAAAGGAGAGGTGGCTCAGCACCCCCTTCATCCATTCATACTTCTGCTTCCAGAGACCCTACCGGTCTCTCTGAAGTTCTTCATTGGAGGAGTGGGTAGAGCTTTCGGCTAGCACACTGTTGGCCCAGAGTTCGACTCTCCGAGCGGCCAATGAAGAAATAGAGGAATTTATTTCTGGTGATAGAAATTCATTTCTCATAATGTGCTTCGGATTCCACAATAAGCTGTAGGTCCCGTTGCTAGGTAACCAGTTGGTTCTTAGGCACGTAAAATAAGTCTAATTCTTCGGGCCAGCCCTAGGAGAGCTGTTAACCAGCTCAGTGGTCTGGTTAAACTAAGATATACTTAACTTCTTTCCTTTCTTCTTTAAACCCTCTCTTTCAATTTTCTTTTCTGCGACTCACCACTTCCCTCATCCTACCGTAATCCGTTACATATACTCCCAAATACCTGAACAGATCAACCATTTCCATACGTTACCCATCCACACCAACATTCATTGATCTATCTTCCTAGTGACCATTTAACCATTTACCCACGTACCCTTTTTCTTGATCACGGCTGCTTTCAACTTCCTCCTTTCGCAAGCACTTTCAAGCTTCAATAGTTTGCACATTTTCTTTTCATTACTCCCATTCCGTAGTTTGTCATGTGCAGATATTACTTATTCAACACTTCATTTGGGAATCATTCATTTTTTATCTCACACCTCTGCACCTAAATTTCCATCATGGAAACTTCAAACCCTCCCAACTACTAATGTTTTATACCACACATCCCGAACAGCCTCCACGCTGCTTCTAAGGCTTCTTTTAATAGCCACTTTCCAAGTAAGACAACGACCTCTTCCTGATGCTAGCATGTCAGAGGAACAAATTACGCGCTGGGCAGCAACATCCCTCTTGCAAGTTTGGGAAACGTGCAATGGTTTTTCAGTGGGAGCAAACGAAGGTGATATTTAACTCATAAATATCCAGATTTGCTTACTAAGCAAAAAGAAAAAGCTTCATCTTTTTATCGAGTAATATTCTAGCGCCAACATTACCAAGTTGCCATACGACTAATAAAAATGTAAACACATACTGAGACCTTAAAATATAGTAAATACATTAAGTATACATAGCCATTAACGGCATAAAAGAAACGTTCTCCATAAAAAAAGTAAACTATTTACCCGACAAATTAATTGGGACAGCCTAACAGACAAAATGAGAACGGGCAGAATGGCTTACAAAACTAAATCTGGAGATTAGGTGATGAAATCTGTGCAGAAACTCCCAACTCACTTCTAAAAAAAGCGGTCCACAGCGTTGCCTATTTTTCTCCCTACTTAAACTTTTTCTCTTTTTCTTTCTCGTTTTTCCTGACATTATTGCTTTAAACACTGGTGACCAGATATTAGCTAAGCTCAGCTCTCGCAATAATACGGTTTGGAAACTTTCATAATTTTTCCTCAATTCCTCCACTAAACTCTGAGCTCCGAGTAGCACGGAATCTACAATATAATTATGAGACACGTCTGTCACTTACCATGAAGATAAACTCATAAACGTTTAGGTATTAATTCAGTTCCCTTTCAAATATACTCGCACACACACATCTATCTATCTATCTATCTATCTATCTATCTATCTATATATATATATATATATATATATATATATATATATATATATATATATATATATATATATATATATATAATATGAGAGGGAGAACTTTAAGCCTTAATTATGAAAAAGTAACAAAATGGCGCCTAAAAAACAACAGACAACATGCACTAAACAAAAACATAAAAACTGGCATACACTCTCCGACCAACCGATTCAAGGATATACGGAATCCGCAACTACTGAAGCACCTTCCTTTCTTTGTCATCTTCAGTTGTTTGAAAACAAAGCCTCAGAGACGCATTCCCCTTTCACCTGAGGAAATGTGACCTTTCGGGTCTTACGACAGACGAGACCGAGAGAAATTTAATGAAATGAAAAATCGCGTGAAAAGATCTTTGAAAAGATCGTTATTAACGAGAAGTGCAATTTGCACGTTGGGAGCAAAACGTGGGAGGAAGACATTGCAAAAGATCTCTCCTCCATTACGCGATGAAGGTCACAAAACACTTTCACTCTTTTACAACGAATCTCTCTCTCTCTCTCTCAAGTTAGCACGGGAGCGACGAGGTGAAAAAGAAAATAAAAGATTTTCCTCTATATATAGGCCAAAGGAGCATCGAAAATGGAAAGTGCACCAGATCATTATCATCATCATTGTAAACACAAGACAATATTTTCAAAATGTTTTAAATCTCTTGAGTCACACATATTTCAAGAAAATTTCAAAAAAGGCTGATGAACTCTAAACTAGCAAGAGTCGAACATTGTTGCACCATTCCAATGCAAATATAACGAACGTTACCTGGCGCAACCGAAAGTGCGGAGCACCAAATTATGAAAAAGCATTTGCAGAGGGACCTTAAGTTGAAAGATGAAACAAAATTATCATCAGTGAAGGAAGACTGTAATTCCTATTTACTTTACAGACAAACAGTGGCATATAAAAAGGGGGGGGGAAGAGAACGTACTAAAACAGCAAGATATATCCACAAAATAAAGGCGGTGTAACATAAAATGCAACTAGAGTATAGAATGAATAAAAAAATAAAAGAATATCAGCACTTTTGTAAAAATTACAAATCGGTAGCGACCGACTTTTCAGTAACGTTTATACCATGAATGGGATGATCGTTTAAAGGGCCTTACGCGCCAAACATCAAGGGATGCGTGTGTGTGTAAACATACACCCACGAAAGTCTAGTTGTGGTGAAATTAGAATGCTTAGACATCGTGCAAAAGGACCAATCACGTTTTTACTCCCTGATGGTGAACTGACATCAGTAAACCAGGTCTCGGGTTGAATAAACTAGTTTTTCGGATTGGGAAATCCGCCGTCTTATGTTCCATTATCTCAGGCACGGTGCCGCAAAAAAAAAAAAAAAAAAACAGAAATTAAAACATTTTTGAAAAGCAGGACGAGGCCGAGTCTCGAACGAGTAAAGCGTGCAATCAAGTACCCGCCGCTCACTGAACAATCTTAAGCCAGCGACATACAGACTGACTTTTAAAGATATTTCTCAACTTCTGAACAAATTGAGGAGTTCTCTCTCCGCTTTTGGGAGAAAGTGGAATCGATACCTCTCATTTTATGGTAAGCATTTATGATAAAAGTAATCAATCAAGTCTTCCCAAGGATATTTCGCTCTGTTCGCAGCTACTTTCTCTCATCTGTCTCCTTTTGTTATTCTTTCCTCTTAAGACAGGCATGAAAACGACATTCAATTCATCTCACTGGTATGCAAGTGACAACTCAAAAATGTCTAAATAATCAGAGCCAGATATTCGCTAATTACGCTCATCAATGATATCATTTGGGAACAATAACTTCCAAACCACCCCACTAATCAGTGTCAAGTTTTTTTTACAACTTAGCCATTTATATACATTGTTACCGAGCAATTAGAGTACTTATGAACTGTTCATTTACTATTACTGTCAATTACCAAAACTAGAAAGTGATCCTGGCAGTTAATGTCATTCTAGTGAAATGATTCTACATTCGAAAGGAAAATTGTAATTTTCAGTCGACAACCCAACACATCAACTGCATCCGGATATAAAATGAAACTATATTCCTATTAATTAGTAAACGAGATTCCCAATTTGCGGATTGTCTTAAATCAAAACTAAAGAACCATCTAAAGAGACACCGTAGACTTTGTAGTAGCTTTGATATGTTCTCATCCTGCATGCCAATGGGAGGTTGGGTTGGAGGGGGGGAAGGGTTAACATAGACTTGAAGCACGCAAATTGGTAGAGCTACTGACGCCTCTCAAACGAGCTGTGACCCAGCCCTTTTTGATTAAAAGTGATATGGAATGGAATCGACTATAGAGTTTAGGCCAGAGGCCAAGCGTTGGGGCCTATGAGGTCATTCAGCACTGGAAAGGAAATTGAGAGTAGGTAGGTTTGAAAGGTGTAACAGGAGGAAAACCTCACGGCTGCACTATGAAATAATTGTCAGGAGAGGGTGGCTAGAAAGATGGAAGAAGGATAATATGAATGGAGGTACAGTAAAAGAAATGAAAGTGGTTGCAGCTAGGGGCCGAAGGGACGCTGCAAGAACCTTTAGTAATGCCTACAGTGCACCCCGTGAGGTGCAATGGCGGCACTAACCCCCCCTGCGAGATTAAAAGGTACAAGAATTACAGCACTGTACCACACCTCCACCAGCAACAATCATGATGATGATGACACCAATTCCGAATAAAATAAATTACATATTTTAACATTATAACAAACAGATAAGAAGTTCACAATGATATAAATACAGATATTAATTGGCTCCTTTACAAGGAAGCTTTCGCAACGAACACTTCCTTTTGCACATACGCACACATACACACGCACACCTTTTTGTAACGTGGGGCACTTCGTGCTCCCTATCTAACGCTCCTTTCCTCCTAATACCTTTTCGTCTTTCTTTTAGGCTTCAAGACCTGCTGATTCAAGTGGAATTTGTCCCTAAAAAGCCAAACAAAGCAATCACCACACTTTACTTCACTAACCTCCTAATTAATTGTGTTGCTCTATTTATTCAATAGCCATTCTCCTCCTCCTCCTCCTCCTCATCATCATCATCATCATTTTCTAGTCTTACATCTGAAACTATTTCTATTTTCTCAGCTCTCAGTTTATCTCCCACTATCCGCAACACTTCATCATCAGAACTGTATTTCAGTCTTTATTTACATCCTTCCATATTCGCCGAAGTCTGCATTTCTTTTCTCTCTTTCTTAGTCGACCCTCCACCACTTTCTCATCATTTATCTCCCATCTCACTTCTCGTCGTTCTCTTCACTCTTCTGTGTCATTAACCTCTTCCCATTTCTCATACATGCTATTTATGACCCACTCACTCTCTGGCGGTTCTTGTTTTTCTAGGTTTTCGTTCTCGGTTCTTCTTAGTTCCTTTCCTTTGTTACTTTAAAGATTTCCTTTTCCTCCAGCTAGACACGAATTCTATTATTCGCCTACCTTTGCAGTTGCAGTCCCCCCGTTGCTAACTATTTGAACGGTGCCGTTACTCAATCTGTATTCATGTGACTGTTCAGTTTACAAAAATAAAATGGAAAGATAATATTACATAATGCGTTGCAATCTAATGCTTTGCGTACTTCATAGTATATAATATTGTATTTGTTAGGATCAGACGTAAGCGACTTGTATTTTTAAAAGTAATTTTTGGTTTACATAGTATTAACAGTATTTTACGAGAAACAATAGACTTGGTTTGTTTACATGAGTACTAGAACTCTTCATTCGACACCAAAATGAATTTTCGTGTGAACTCAAAAGAGGCAAAATAAGATCACTCTCTGTTAAAGGCAAAACAAAAACAAGCGGAGTGACGGACACACTTCCGTCATTAACTCTGTGAAGCCAACAAGCGAAACTGATCGTTTGAGATGTAGGTCATAACGCTGGTCTCAAGACATATGAAGACTTTTGCTTTCATGCGATAGTTTGTGATGGCAGCTGGACCAGGAAGAGTGAATATACTTGTGACAGTATAATTAATCATGAATGCTTCTACGTAAATACGTACGTATTCCGACTTCAGTGTGATTTTACATCACTGTAATTTTTTCACCTATGCATCTTGCACGAAATATAGACGAATTGAACTAAACTATCTACCTATTTATCTATCTATCGATAGACAGATAGATAGATAGATAGTTTGGTTAGACAGCTGCTACTTTTTACTTTCATTCAGATTTAACAATCACACCATCTATAGAGAACAGTTGATCGTGACCCTTATAGAGTATATATATATATATATATATATATATATATATATATATATATATATATATATATATATATATATATATTATATATATATATATATATATATATATATATATATATATATATATATATATATATATATAAGGTTCTTGATCTAACTATCCTTTATAGATGAATGAAAGTAAAAAGTGGCAGCTGTCTCAAACCAACTGCCTACATTAAGTGATACGTGGAGTAAGGAAGGCTGAAAAGGAGATAATAGATACGTCATGAATATATTAAGAAGGTAGCATACATAAACAGAAATAATCAAGTGTTTCTTTGTTTGCGCTTGCTTAAGTAGAAAGGATGGGCTAGGATAGGAAATCAAATATCATATATATATATATATATATATATATATATATATATATATATATATATATATATATATATATATATATATATATATATATATATATATATATCTTAGTTTAACCAGGCCTCTGAGCTGATTAACAGCTCTCCTAGGGCTGGCCCGATGGACTAGATTTATTTTACGTGGCTAAGAACCAATTGGTTACCTGGCAACGGGACCTACAGCTTATTGTGGAATACGAACCAAATTATACCGAGAAATTAATTTCTATCACCTGAAATAAATTCCTCTGATTCTTCACTGGCCGGCCGGAGACACGAACTCGGGCGTAGCAGAGTGCTAGCCGACAACTCTAGCGACTCGTCCAAAGAGGAACTAGGGAAGTCAAAAGTTTGCGTAATTGCGAAGCCCTGGTGGGGAGGAGCACGGAGACCTCCAAAGTGCCAAAATGAAGGTTGACAGAAGTTTAGAATGAAAAGGTCCTGATGACAATGAAGGGTGGAAGTTTGCATAAACAGAATGGAGCAGTATAACGAAGGTGTGTTAACGAGCTACTTGCTAAAGAGGTCGCTTCGTTTGTGGCTACGGAAATTTTTTTACCTGCAAGAATTAACATTTTTGTACAGTAGCACTTACAGTGTAGGTCTAGTAGCGAGCACTGTCTTATTTTCTTGTACAACTACGGCATCTTAGGAAATATAAATTACTGGTAAAAATATCAACAATCAGAACGTTGACCTATAACCAAGGTGGGTTAACGAGCTACTTGCTAAAGAGGTCGCTTCGTTTGTGGCTACGGAAATTTTTTTTCCTGCAAGAATTAACATTTATGTACAGTAGCACTTAGAGGGTAGGTCTAGTAGCGAGCATTATCTTATTTTCTTGTACAACTACGGCATCTTAGGATATATAAATTACTGGTAAAAATATCAACAATAAGAACGTTGACCTAATGAAAATTTTGTGGATTTTTGCCTTTTAGAAACAGCTGAAATAATCCTGCTATATTAACCAGAAAGAAATTCTGAACTAATAGACTCTTACGACTCGTATGGTTACCCAAATCATTCTCTGTTATTGGCCTTTCAAAAATAGTAGGCCTATCCTTTTTCCGGCAGAGATTTACAAAAGGCGTAGAAAATTTCCTTTACAAGCTTCAATGTGATTCTATTCAGATCTACACAATAAAAATAAATTAATATAGGCCAATGAGTAAAAAACTAACATGTAAAAAAGTACCAAAATGAAAAAAGGACAACTGAGAGAGAAACTAGCATATACAAGAAGTCTATCAAAAAGAATAAAAAAACAACAGACTTGGCGTGCCAAATTTTGTGACACCCAAGATAATGGCTTTATATCAAGGACAGGAAAAGGATGATGCAATATGACATTATCGGACGGAATTCCAAAACCCAAACACCGGCTCAACAAAGTAAATAAAATTTACTCGTGACCTAACTGGGGATATCTTGGCATCTAATAATATTAGATAAATAACAATGGCGATTCAGTGATCAGAGGAAACGTTTTCAAAGACTATAATACTCTTGACCCTCCCCCACGCCTTTCCAAAAACTCTGTTGATCCCACAACTATGCCTCGGTATCTACCCTGTAGCACTTACGGGAAGTATGCTGTGTTCTGTACACTTTCCCTGGCTCACTCTTTCAAGTCAATCCATGTATTATCACCCCCTCCCCCCAAACACTGCATTCATCCAGGCTACACCTGATCTCCAGTTCCTCACTGGACGGGTGGGTATCGTTCTCGGCTAGCGCTCTGCTGGGTCCGCGTTCGATTCTCCGACCGGCCAATGAAGAATTAGAGGAAGTTATTTCTGGTGATAGAAATTCATTTCTCGTTATAATGTGGTTCGGATTACACAATAAGCTGTAGTCCCCGTTGCTAGGTACCCAATTGGTTCTTAGCCACGTAAAATAAGTCTAATCCTTCGGGCCAGCCCTAGGAGAGCTGTTAATCAGCTCAGTGGTCTGATTAAACTGAGGTATACTTAACTTAATGTATTATCACCCCCTCCGCCCATACACTGCATTCATCCAGGTTACACCTGATCTCCTATTACCAGTCTAGCCATGTGGTATCCTGATCTGCCACACCTATTTACCCACGAAGTTATCAACTGGGTAAACTATGCCCAAACTCATGTCCATGCTACACAACACCTCCTCTCTTGTACATTCTACACAAAATCATCTCTTCTGAAATGCGCAGTTCATAAAATTGTCCAACCTGAAGTACCCCTCTTATGTAGGCATCCTTTCTCAAGGTACAAAATGAAAACTCGCAAAGCCCGATTTCCTCTCAGGGTTTTGAAAGATTATTCCTTTCCGTTCAGAATCATCATTTTAACTTGGGAGCCATCAACCACCTCTTCGACACGCTGGAGATGAAAACATGTCATTAACCAAACCTATATTTGCTCCACTGCTTATTTGGCATTTCTCCAGACTACACCAAATACTATCTGGTTTTAAGCCTCACATAATTCGACACAAAGGGCTTTGAAATTTCAGCATCTGGTTAAATATGTCAAGATCTGGCAATGGCAGTTCATGGTAGCTTGGACTATGAGTAGAACTTGTAAATGTGGAACGAAAAATCGCTAACAGGAAAATTAACAATTAACCTTTCTGTAACCAGTAGCCAGATAAACGAGTATTTTCAACATCGTTTCGTAACTCGTTGTCGGGATAATGATCATAGCGTAAAATGAGATAGCGAGTCCAGCACAACGTCGCATAAAAATGAAGACATAATGAGCTGGCAGAGCTACTGAGTGGAATGCCCTATTTCCTTTTGGACAGCATTTCCTGGTGGAATTGGCCTGACGGAAATAAATCAAATTAAAAATAAGGAAAGCATATGAAATTCAACTTGTAGTCTTCTAAAGAATTCCTAGATCCGCGTCAAAATCCTAGTCGTGAAGATAATAAATGAATAAAGGCTGAAAAAATGGCTGGAACAAAATTCAATTTTATGTAGAAATTATAGTAAAAGTTTTAAGCTCACCTGGTTGAAAATGGAAAATATTTTCCTGATCAATCTCATAATACCAAGTGTTAAATGTTTCCGAAAATATTTACTGATAGGGACAGAGATGCTCCGGTAAAGACATTTGTGGAAAATTATCAATGTTTATAACCTGGAGGAACTTCGAACAGAAATCACACCTGTGTTACCTGAGTCACCAGAGAGAGAGAGAGAGAGAGAGAGAGAGAGAGAGAGAGAGAGAGAGAGAGAGAGAGAGAGAGAGAGTTAAATGACCCCTACTTTCAGCAAAACATGGAAATGCTTACAGCATGCTCCAATCAGAAATTCCACACTAAGATGACCTACTACAATAACTGCGAACCCAGGAAACTGCGGTTTCT
>NC_089754.1:17190302-17215302 GCF_040412425.1 Macrobrachium rosenbergii
AGGATTCAGTGCATCTACCCGGACCAGGTTTGAAACTAATGCCTGGTGGATGTGATACAGAGATGATAATGAGATGGCTGAATGGAAAAGTCGCCGTCATCTCTTTATAAAACCCGAAGTGGTTTGGGTAGTCCTGGCAAGGAAGACGCACTTAAAATAATCCCCTATGGGTGAATTTTATTTCCTATGTAAAGTGAATTCGAGTTTAATGAGTATTTCTAGCTTAACACACACGTGTATATATATAATATATATATATATGTGTGTGTGCGTATAATATATATATATATACACACACATATATACATACATATACTGTACACACACATATATATATATATATACTGTATATATATATATATATATATATATATATATATATATATATATATATATATATATATATATATATATATATATATATATATATATATATATATATGTATATATATATATATATATATATATATGTGTGTGTGTGTGTGTGTGTGTGTGTGTGTGTGTACATTTGTGCGTGTGTGTTGCATGCATTCATTGAATTCATTAGACAACATTCCCACACATCGTAAAAAAAAAATGTTTTACAGTAAAACTTCGACATTTTTAAGGCGACAGCCCTTAAAAATAACAAATTTCATTCAATGACTTAGCTAGCATAACTAGCCAAATCCTGCAGTCATATCCATTCTGGTCCAAAACTATTAAAAAAGCCATAGCGTTCATCATGAATTCATCAGGTTCCTTTTAATTTTCAAATATCATCCCATAAGTTATTTATTACTTTTCAAGTTTTTCCGGAGGAATGATGAAGCAACTTGGTCGTTGCCTGAAATAATACACAACAGACAACAGTGAAAAAATACAACTTTGTCATGAGATGGTATCAATTTAAAGCATATTCCTTGTAAGAAACTGAAACACTTGAAAACTCCCAACATATACTTTCTTCCGCCCGGTTCATGACAGTCTTCCTGTTCGTCGCATTAAACCGAAATCCCTTTTCAGGCGCCTGTTTTAGCAGGACAGGAACATTTTAGTTCAAGTGGAAGTGGAACAGAATAAAAACTGGTCGCCCGGGCGAGATACCAGGAAGGGATCGAAAATGGAGTTAGATGGAAGAGAAGAGATTTTGTTCGTTTTTATGATCATTTCAAGGCCTCGCATTCTGGGCCTTACGTTTCGACATGAAGGTATGTGGAACTCTCATCTCTCGGCAAGCTCCTCGATGTTTGAAATACTAAAAAGGAAACCCGGAAATGCTCGTTGGTGGGATCTCTCTAGCATAAAGTTCATGATGCTTAGTATTAACTGCATCTTTAAGTATCTCTCTCTCTCTCTCTCTCTCTCTCTCTCTCTCTCTCTCTCTCTCTCTCTCTCTGTTCTGGATTTTTTTAACTTAATCAAATTACTCTTGCGCCAATTCCAATCAGTTAAATGCCTGACATTCAATCTGGTTACACTGAAAAAAAAAAAAAAAACTGATTACATGTTTCAGGCGCATTTCTGTTACCTGTCTTTGTAGAAATGTCATGAAAAATGTGGAACTGGAGATCGCAGAGCTATGAAGAAAGGCGTTAACTGAGTGCAGGGGATAACTAGGCATAACTGCAGAAAAAGTGGTGTAGTTTCAAGACAGGCGTTTATGTAAGCAAGAGTACAGACGTATGATTAAACAGTGGTGAATGCTGAAGAAGATGACAGACTACAGTGGAGAGGAATAATATGCAAGCGAAGCAAGATAGATGGTAGAAGCAATGAATTAGAAGTGAAATATAAACAGGGTTAAATCAATCAACGATGAGGGGAATGCTTGGTGCAAAGTCAAATCCACACTCCGGAAGTGGAGCGTGGGTGCTAAAAATGTGCGCACGGAGAAAAAATGGAAAACTGTTGAAAGGACTGACTGTGAAGACCTTTTGAAGTCGGAGGAGTTATAAGCAAGAAAACATAAAAGATACGCATTCTGTAGGTACAAAAGATGTCAGCAATGTGAGAAAATAAGGATAGTTAGAATAAAAGATGCTTGGATGAGCAGACGAACTAGAATCTCGGGTTTCTTGGCTGATACCATTTGTTTTTTCTTTCAGAGATATACATGTTAAATCAAGCATTTTTTTTGTCTTTATCTTCAGTCCATCACTTAGATTTTTCCTCCAATTCTAAGTTAATATTTTTGTTTATCTTTCTGTCTGTAAAGTTAAACCAATCAGACAAACCCCTATCGCACGTGTGTATGGCAGCAGTCTTTTTCTTTTCAGCAAAATTTTTTTTTTCGGACATAAGTCACCTATAGCAGAATCAGCTCAAATGACTAACCGGTTTGGTCACTTGTTGCGTCCAACGTAAGAACTTGGGAAAGAAACTCTGTGGGATTGGCACTCCTTGCATCAAGGACATATACACACATACTGCATGTATATATATATATATATATATATATATATATATATATATATATATATATATATATATATATATGTTTGAGAAAAAGAATATTATCATCATAGAGAAAAAGAATATTTCCAAGCACAATGCATATTATTTTATCATTTTCGTTATTATCGATACTGTTATCTAAAATCCTTAAATTTTTAAGTTTTCATTACTTACCATTTCTACTCTGTTTGCTAAAACGTCAGTTACACAGAAAAAATATTTTCATACACTTCCAATACATGCATTATACACACTGTATATAGTATATGTGTCTGTGTGTACATATATATACACACACATATATATATATACAGTATGTATATATATATATATCTATATATATATATATACAGTATGTATATATATATATATATATATATATATATATATATATATATATATATATATATATATATCTGGGTCACCTAAACAAAAAGCATGGCAAAACTCACTGTAGCGACCATTCCCTGACTGCTGTATCGAAGATGGACACGGTGTGAAGTAAAGTTCCACAGTATTAGCGGCTCCCTATATCTAAACAGAATGCTCATTTCCCTCAAGTAGCCTATCCCTGCCGCACATACACTGACCCGTAGAAACGCCAACATTTGTCTTAATCTTGGAACACTCTCGGTTTCCCTGGATATTTAAGATTTTCAGTTCCTCCTCCTCCTCCTCCTCCTCCTCCTCGAAAGGAATCACAAAATATCTTCCTTCCGAGATCAATGAGACAAGCACTCTAATGTACAGTCCAGAGAGGGAAGTGATATCCTTGTCTTCTGAAACACGAAATAATTGCTGGGAGGCAAAACAAATAAATAATAATAACATTAAAAAAAATGAAATAAAAAAGACTCAGGGATAGAACCCTGCATTAGTTTGAAGGTGGGGCTCAATTTACACCTTCAGCTTAGAGAAATCGAGACTCCTTGCTGAGGGAAAAATGAATCTATAGATGACGTGAAAGATCGCAACTATGCTACGACCGATATTCAAAACGGGGCTGATACAACTAGACTGATGAAATACCTACTTATTTGCCGCGATGAGAGGGAAACACTCTACTGACGTATTAGACCAGTGCACAGCTGTAGAATTAAGATGAAAAGCAAAGTAATTTCAAAATTAATCGAACTTACACCTATATTTTGGTCGTGTTCAGCAATTTTAACTATCGCATCTCCATAAAACTGGCGAAGATCCTTGAAAATTAAATACTAATAAACGTTAGTCACTGAATCACATTTTCGTCAAAACAAAAACTGAAAGAAAGAAAATACAAAAACTATGCACAAAAGGTTTTTTGCAGGTATTAAATTTAACGTTTAACGCCAATTAAACATGCTCCAACTACTGATGTTGGTACATGAAGAAAGCAATACGAGACTGAGTGCAAACGCTATAGAATGAAGATAAATGAAATGAGAATATTATAAAGAGAGGACTGAATTATCGACAAATGCTTAAACAAATAATGTAGAATGGAGATCGCCGTTGGCAGAGAAAGATTTATTATTATTATTATTATTATTATTATTATTATTATTATTATTATTATTATTATTATTATTAATAAGGGCCACATTCATAATAACAAGAAGAAAATATGCTACGTAATTACGAAGTATGCCTCCACTAGAGTGACCGTATGTGAACACAGGAAAATTAAGATATAAGAATAAAATAGAAAAAAAACATGATAAAAAAAATCAACGAGACTTGAAACATAAACTAACAAAATAATGAATATAAGCATAAATATACGAAAGTTGAGAAATAAGCCGGCAGAGGCCTGACACTTAACTGAGTCATTACTCACTCCTAAAACATAAGCATCGACATCAGTACCACGCAGTTCCTCACTGGATGGGTCGATACCGTACTCGGCTAGCACTCTCCTAGGCCCGCGTTTGATTCTCCAGCCGGCCAATGAAGAATGAGAGGAATTTATTTCTGGTATTCATAGAAATTCATTTCTCGGTATAATGTGGTTCGTTGCTAGGTAACCAATTGGTTCTTAGCCACGTAAAATAAGTCTAATCCTTCGGGCCAGCCCTAGGAGAGCTGTTAATCAGCTCAGTGGTCTGGTTAAACTAAGATATACTTAACTTTTTTTTATCAATACTACGCAGACAAGAATGTTTCACAGTTTCACAGGAGAGGGAATCAAGTACCTACGGTACTGAGTAATTTAACATCAAAGTACCTACGTTCTTCAATGGCATGAACTCAAGGAGGTGCAGAGAGCGAACAGAATTGCTAGATCTCTCGGAATTAAAATGTACTTTGTGTCTGATGACGAAGAACATACCTTCTGATAACAGACCAAAATGATTGTTCGGAAAGAGGATATCACCTCTTAAGCACAATGAAGATAAGATATTGATCCAAAAATGCTTTTAACATCTAGACTGGAAACCATTATCTAACAATGGTGGAAAATAAGAATGGCAGTATTAAGTAATAGCACCTGCCTTGCTTATGTAAGCCTTATAAACAAGAAGCTCAAGTAATTACTCTTCCAGATTTACGAATGAAAGCTTGGAGGAGAAGATTAGGCCAAATATTGTCAAGTATTTAGAATCATCAAGAGCAGTGTTAGGTACAGTGACTGGAGAAGTGGGAGTACATAATAATGCCTGTAAATTGATTCCATCACTATAAAGGCATCAATTATAAATAATCAATTATAATTCCACTAGAAGTATATGCATTGGGAATAACTCACACTCAAAGAAAATTATAATCAATGAGTGCGTTTGCTCCAGCCAGGGTTCGAACCTGGGCCTTTGGTTAAGAAACAGGGATTAACGATTAACTTGACCAATGAGCATTATATACTGTATGTATATATATATATATATATATATATATATATATATATATATATATACATATGTGTGTGTATGTATATATGTATGTATATGTATAAATATATATATATACCTATATATATATATATATATATATATATATATATATATATATATATATATATATATATGTATATATATATATAAGGCATAAGTAGATTTAAAATCAGGCCACCAGCCAAACTAATCTTAGATACCGGTATATATAAAATCAAATATCATTCGTCAGGGGGATCTGCATTTATGCAAATGATCTTCAATACCTTACTTTTTAGAAGCAATTTGTCCTCCATATTCGTGATTAAGGGCCCTAAGTACCACAACCAATTCACCAAGATATAACCCTAAGCGTTTTGAATTTTAATACTAATGAATGTCACCTGATCTACATATGAGTGAAGGGTACCAAGAAAATCTCAGCCAGTTCGACAGAGCGCGACGGCCCGTAAAGCGACACTTGAGCACATACATACATACATACATACATACATACATACATACATACATACATGCATATATATATATATATATATATATGTGTGTGTGTGTGTGTGTGTGTGTGTGTGTGCGTGCGTGTGTATAAAGCAAAACTTGCTTTTGTATTTTGATAGTTATAAAAAATGACATCCACATCACTGAAAAAGTGATCAGAATTTATTAATCTGCATGCATTAAAATATAATTATTAATGTCATCAAGGCGCAGGTGAGTTTGATAAGAAAGAAGCGAGGGTAATTTATCACGGGGAGATAAGATGAAAGGTGGGCTAGGACTTCAGATACTTTAAATTCGGGGTCTATTTATGAGATGTTCCATCCCAGAACTATCGGAGACATAATATCTTCTTGTTAAATGGACCAGCCAACTTGCCTACAAAAATTTTCACTGCAATTATTGCAAGGTATTTTGCATACACTGGAATCAGCTTTTTTAGTCATAATACATTACTTAGTAAACTACAAATGGTTTTACGATAACGAATAATCGAGTTACTGAGTTTGAGGTGTCAACTTATAATCTGATGTTTTCAACACAAGAGAGTTTTGTTTTGTTGTTAGTCTATCTGTCTGCTGTTCGATGTACCTCTATAGTTTATTCTGTTTGCTATGTTGTTAACTTTCACAATACGGTTCAGATTTCGACGTATTTTTCAAAACAAATTTTCTTTTATTTAATTTCAACATCCACGCCCACTCTTAGCACATCAATTCTCAACTCTCTCAACTCGCAACATTTTCAAAATCTATCATTAATTTCTGTATTTGTTCTTATTCTCTCCCAATCAATAATGTCATTTCCTCCCTTTATGAAAATTCTTAATTGCTTTGACAAATTATCTTCTATACATTATATTCTCACCTCTCTGGCCCGATCCTCCCATTTTACATACTCCTCAAATACTGCTTCCACCTCTGTGTTTCTAACCTGACGGATTTTTCATCCAACTTTTTCTTATGTGGTCTCCATATGTCATCATTAAACTCTCTTGTTTTAATTATATTGATAATAACATTCTCACCCTTTATCTTGAGCTTCTATATATATTGACTTTGGCTTCAGCCAAGTAATGATCAGATGTTAACTTTGGCTTCAACCAAACCATGATCAGATATACCTCCAGCCTTACCTCTTCTCGTAAACTTGCTCTTCCAACCACTCTGCATTCATATATACTATAGCAAAGACTTTCTCACCATCATTTCTTTCCTAAGTATGCTTATATAGACTTATTCTTTGGAGACGTGTGTTTCCAACAATCGATTCACCTTTAAGACATTTATCTCCACAAAAGTTGTGCCACCCTCCTTCATGCAAGGAATTCCTTACCTACCAACGATGCTATTTCTTACTCTGTCAACTACCTTTGCATATAAATCACCTAGCAGTCTTTCAAATTCTCCAAACCCACCCACGAACTCATTCAGACTATCGTAAAAACAATAATTTTTCCATTCCACGTGCCAACCAATTCTTACCCTTATAATCGTCGAACTAAAACATTTATACTCTTCCTGATCCTACAAAGCATTATACCTACCCTAACTGTACCTTACTGCTACCCCTGACAGAGTCACTTTCAGTACTTCCTTTGAGTACACACAAAGTACCACAACATTCCGTTTCCTCTCAAACATTTCTTCTCCTCTTCACCACATTCATACATAATTAATAACCCCCAGACCTAATCTTTAATATTTCTTTCTTTATTTTCTTTGCCATATTACAGAGAATAGGTCATCATGCTCCACGTGGTCCCCCATCACGATTTGGTAACTTTCACAACAGGCAGAAAGTAAGAATTCTATTATTTTACTTTCCAGCATCCCGCAGAAGTGAAAGCGTGGTTGCTATTGGCTTCAAGAGAACTTGCTCTTCTAGTGGCATCAATTAACGCGTACATATATCCAACGCTGACGTGATGCAAGCGGCTTCATATTATATATATATATGCATCACTGCAATGTTGAATGTACAGTATACACGCACGTTATGTATGTATATATATCACCTGCATCGGTGTGGTAATATATATATATATATATATATATATATATATATATATATATATATATATATATATATATATATATATATATACAAAGGTCACTGCAATTTGGATGCATACACGCACGCTATGTATGCATGTATTTATGTTTCTATGTATACATGTATATCACCTCCATCGGTGTGGTGATAGCAACTGGAATTATGTGTCTTCAAGTGCATGTGAATGGGAATGTGTATGCGCGTGCGTGCGTGTGGGAGAGGTGGCAAGATATAAAAAGAAAAGGGGGCAGAATTCCCCAAACTACGACACGCTATAAATAATAACTGGGGTAATCGCATGAAACTAGACCAGTCACCAGGTGTGAATTATCATACATTTAGTGAGGAAACTATCTTGCACATATTTAATAATTGCCAGGGGTCATACGGTATGGCTGTTTACTCCCATCGATATGGAAGACGTCACTCTGCGCTGCAGTCATTATATATATATGTGTGTGTGTGTGTATACAGTGTGTATATTGTGTATATATATATATATATATATATATATATATATATATATATATATATATATATATATATATATATATTTTATATATACATACATATATACAGATATATATATATATATATATATATATATATATATATATATATATATATATATAATTCTTCCACCTTACAATTTTTCCTTTTTGGAGGAAGTAGCGTTCATCAGGATGGTACAGTCTTTCAGCTATTCAGCAAATCTTTTAAGGATGAAGTTACTAGCCCATGCCCTTCGTTTTGACCACAACAGACACTGGAACAAATTTACGGTTAAGTGAATTGGTGGCCAATAGGCCGGGAGCGAACCAGACCTATCAAACGTAAGTCGAAAGCTGTAACACTCAGTTATGGCTCATTACCCCATTCCTAACCCATAAGGGCAGCCAAGTCGTTTGATTAGTAAAAATCTGTTCAACCCATGCAAGGTTTGAACTCTAGCCATTGCAGTGTAAAGCAGTCAGCCTTACCACTGACCTACCATAACCATAAACATATGTACAACATATATATGCAAATATGTATATATTTGCATATATATAATGTACATATGTTTATAAATATATGTATATGTATTTGTGTATATACTGTATATATATATATATATATATATATATATATATATATATATATATATATATATATATATATATATATATATATATATATATATATATATATATATATATATATATATATATATATATATCTTCTAACACAAGCTGAGAGCATTTCGAATTCCATGAGGAAGAAGCCATGTGACCACGTTCTCATAAATCTCATAGAAGATCTGCTGAACTAGATTTAATAACGTACTCTGTAGTCAGTCAAAGTGGTGGGTCGCTGACTAAGAGAAATTGCAAAAACCATTAGAAATGAACACA
Source organism: Macrobrachium rosenbergii (assembly GCF_040412425.1). Classification (NCBI taxonomy): domain Eukaryota; kingdom Metazoa; phylum Arthropoda; class Malacostraca; order Decapoda; family Palaemonidae; genus Macrobrachium; species Macrobrachium rosenbergii. The sequence goes on from NC_089754.1 coordinate 17,199,553, forward strand.
ATAGAAAATACCTGCGTGGAAAAAAGCAGATGTCATGGAGCAGCGAGTGGAAAAAAGGCATGCTGCCAGCAACCTCATCCCAACATACTAGCGGATTTTCAAAATCCTCACACTTTCTGTAGCAGCACTGATAGCCGTCCGATCAACGGCTGGGTCTGGTCGGTACTTGGATGGGTGACTATGTATGATAAAACTTCTGCACCTAGGCCTCTTAACAACTATTCCCAAAACACTTGTCGAAAATTAGGACATTCCCTGGATCCAACACTCGTAAACGACCTTGAATGTTACTGTAAGCCTTGAACGCGTATTACTACATAATCTATTTCCAGTTCTTTAGACTTCCCTTCAAAGGCAAAATCGAATTTTTCTGTTCCTGGCGGCAAAGAGACACATCTTTAACGACATCTAAACACAACAAGCGCGCACAGAGAACCTGTTTAATGTCATGGAGGGCCTGAAGCTGATTTCATCAGTTTATTATCTTTACAACTATTTCATCAAACTATGGAGGGCTGTTATGTCTCTTGGTGTTTTCCGTTCTCAGCAGCCGAAATTTCATTTTTTTTCAAATCTGCTTCATGACATTAATACCCATTCAAAAATAATGAGAATCATATATAGCATAGCAATAACCGCACTAATAATACTAATAAACAAAAAGAGGTTCGTAGTCTTGTCGAATGAAAAAGTAAAGATGGACGGGGGGAAAGGGGTTGGGGGGGGGGAGAGTAATGAGTTGCAGTGGGCAACAGCCCCACAGCTGACACCTCCCACAGCTCTATATCTGCAACTTATTTCGGTCCATTTCCCCATACTTAGGCCAACGGTTCCAAGAATGATTTATATAGATATAACATTAAGGGTGGAGGTGGAGGGATGGGTGGCACTGGGGACGAAGTGTCGGGGGGTTGGGGATGATGTTGGGGATGATTGGAGGAAGGTGGCAGGAAAGTGTGAGTTGGAGAAAAAGTTGGGTATGGTTGGGGACGGCGGGGAACGGGGAGGAAGGCCGGGGCACGGCAGGGTTAAGACAAATTGATGTGGCGCCCGCGAGATCTTCATCAAGCAGTCGAAAGGTAAACAAACGACATCAACCGAGACAAAGGACGAGGCGACGAGCAATAAACGCTCTTATCCCGTATCCTCATTAGGAGGTTAATCACTTCCCGGATTACGCAGGAGCACTCGCGTGTCTTTTGTCGCCAGTCAATATCACTTATGAGTGTTTCTGAGAATACTGCAGCCTACATGATATCATATATGGAGAGATTTTTTTCCCCTTAAAATTATGTGGGCTATGTGTGCGTGACATAATTCATGTATTTACCAACGAGAAATGACAGACATGTAAAGAACATCCGATATTTCATAAATACAGTAACACTCAAAATAATATATATATATATATATATATATATATATATATATATATATATATATATATATATATATATATATATATATATATATATATATATGACTATTTATCACATCACACTGGTTAGTGTGTCTCTGTAGTCCTGATCCTCGTCCGTCGCTGGTTCGACCCCACGGGACGGTGGACTTATTATCAACTAAAAATTCCTTCGGTAACATATATGAAAATATATTACTTCCGAGGTAGAGTGAATTGGATATTAAAGGACGTTTGTAGCTTTCTTGATTATATATATATATATATATATATATATATACACACACACACACACACACATATATATATATATATATATATATATATATATATATATATATATATATATATATATATATATATAATGCCTCAACGACAACATAACTCCTCCATTTGGTCACACTTTTTGGTTACGTTTGTCACCTACAAGCCTTGAATCCAAATAGAAGGTTAATTGATGAAACCCCAATTTCCGATGACGAGATCCAACTAGTGCAGTTTGATTTGCGGTGAGACTGAGCTAAACCACTTGGCCACGAAGAGGGAAAATTAATTTCGGATTCAAGGGTTTGTAGCGGCATGTGTAAAGTGTATGGAGTAGTCGAAAAGAGAAGTCAGTGACACTAATAAAAATACATAAAGAACTGGTAAAATTTTCAGTACATTTTATACCACATACGCGCAAAATAATATATATATATATATATATATATATATATATATATATATATATATATATATATATATATATATATATATATATATGTAAATACACACATTTACATATATATATATATATATATATATATATATATATATATATATATATATATATATATATATATGACGTAGGTTTGAAATTATACTTTTCAACTATTCCTAAATTTATTCTATTTTGGGGGCTTTTAACAGAAAACTGTTTAAGAGAAAACAAGCAACGCACGCGCGCGCACACATACATTAAAATCTAATTATATCTTAATTTTTCAAACAAGAAATGGAGTCTCTTCGAGAAGTTAGTGATTTCAAATCAGTTTCTTTACAACGAGCGTGTTAATCTTCGGAATCAATTTCATATTCACATTATTATTATTATTATTATTATTATTATTATTATTATTATTATTATTATTATTATTGCATATAATAGGCATTTTATGATACGAAATATCAACGATCAAACTGACTCTAAAAAGTTAATAAATAAATAGAAGCAAAAAAAGCAAACATTAACCTAGCAACTTGTTTGGTACAGGCGTTCAGGAGCTCAGGAGGTGAACACGAGCGCACAAAAACACACACACACACACACATATATATTTATATTATTATATATGTATATATATATATATATATATATATATATATATATATATATATATATATATATATATATATATATATATATGTATATATATATGTACAGTATATATACATATATGTACACATGTGTATACATATATTATATATATAATATATGCATATGTGTGTGTGTTCACCTCTTGAACAGCTGTACCAAGCTAGTTGGTAGGTCAATGTTTGCTCATTTGCTTCTATATATTTATCAACCCTTTAAAGAGTCAATTTGATCGTTGATATTTGGTATTAATCAACTGCTTTTGGTTTATTTGTCTTCTTTCTTGCTCTGTTCATTCCTTTGTTCACATATAACCATTTTATACCATGTGAACTTGCTAGGAGAATTTTATAATAAAATTGTTATTATGTAGGCTAAAATAATAATAATAATAATAATAATAATAATAATAATAATAATAATAATAATAATGTGAATAAGAAATTGATTCAAGAGATTAACACGATTGTTTTAAAGGAACTGATATGAAATCACTCTATTTTTTGTTTCGTAAAAGCCCCCTTTTTTTTTTCTCGCATCTGCCTCTTCATTTTAAAAAAATTGAAAAAAATGAATGGAAGAATATATGTTTACTTTGCCATGGGATATATTTGTCTTCAACAACCGTTCTAATAAATTTGAGACTATAAACGTTTATCCATTTAAAGTGGTAGCAACTGCTATATAATTAATTTCTAACATAATCAAAATATATAATGTCATACATTTTCAGCCTGAAAAATTTCAGAAAAAATTGTATGATTTGCAAAATTCTACAGATGAGAAATCATATTACTCTCAATGCGATAAAACCGTTTGTAAAAAATGATTCATATATCCAAAATTCAAAATAATTTTACTCTCCAATTAGTAGTAGCGTTTATAAAACGATTTATCGGATGCACTATTTTGATCGTAACCAATGGAAAAGGGGAAAATATCAAATTGATGACACTTTCACCTTACAGTCCACAGAAAGAAACAAACAAAAGCACAGGCTCCTTCCGTTACTCAAGGTTTTCTGAGAATGGCTGTCACCTACTGAACAAGTGGCTTGTCGTTCCTTTGAAAGGAACTTTATTAAATAAAAATACGTTTTACCGGACGATGAACGTGGCCACTGGGTCTCTACACATACGAGTTCTCCCACAGGAAATGAGCAAGTAGAAAGCAATCATTCCTACCGGTTAAGAAGGGTCCTATCAATTAAATAAATATGATTGAGACTGCATATATGTATGTATATATATATATATGTATATACATAGCGTTCTAAGATGTGGTGGTTACTGGTAACTTGAACAATAGAAGACGGTTGAAGGAGGAAGTACATCTCAGGTGGTCCATAAAATACATTTATTGCAACGTTTCAAAACACAAAGGTTTCATTTTCAAGCTATAAAGATAAAAAAAAACAATAAAATTAACATTAAAAGCGATAAATACAAATACAAGACATAATACATTACATATAGCAAAATTAAAAACTAGTTGTAGCAGGACCAACCATCAAGAGAGGAAGGAAATGACACAAGTCAGAAGGAACAAACCAGAGATGACCGGCAAGCAGCTCATATATATATATATATATATATATATATATATATATATATATATATATATATATATATATATATATATATATATATATATATATATATATATATATATATACACACACAAAAGCACACACTCTCCCTTTCTCTTCCTCACTCAAACTGAATGAATAATTACATTTACCTTTAGCTTCATACGTTACCTGACAAGGATGCTACGAATATTATTTACCTTCTACGAAAATCTTACTTTTAAAAAATTCATGAAACAGACCAAAGTTTAAAATTCTTGAGAACAAACATCCCAAAATCACCCCTTTGAAATTTGGAATTCTTTTCATCCAGTGAAAAAGAAAATCTAGTCATTGTAACTCTCAAAGTCATCTCAACATCCAGTGACCATAATTTTCCTTCAACTTTTTTTTCTTATTGGCGCCATTTATTCAACTCTCACATGTTCTTTCTGGTCTCAATTGTATCCGTCTGATGAACAAATATTACTACTCCACCCCGACAATGCACAGTGCAATTGCATTAAAATCTAAACATTGCGGTATTTGGCTTACTCTGCTTATATCATATCAGAAATAAATGGTTTTTAAATTAACCGTTGACCTTGAAAAACAAGTCAAAGTAAAACGCTGTTGGGAAAATACCTTCCTACTAAGTTTCATCAAAATCAGATAAATATAAAATTCTGACATTTAAATTGATCCGACTTTTAACAAAAACAAGTCAAAGTAATAAGTATTTTGAGAAAGGACTCGCCAACAACCTGAATATAAATCTATCGAGTTTCACCAAAATCAGGGAAATTTGAACGTTGATTTTTAATTGTCCTATGACATTCAAAACTAGGTCAAGGCCAAAGATAACTAAAGCGAAAAGTCGACGGTGTCATATTCTGGAAACGAGAGGCCTCTATGTTGTTAGAGCAATAATCATCAATACAATCTACCTACCTATTAAGTATCCTCAAAATCTGAGAGAAAAAAAGAAAGAATACTTAAAATAAAACTAATAACGCACAAAAAAACGATGTAGTCGAATGGTAACAATACAGCAATCGTTGTACTAAATATAACAGGAGAGCTAACCACAAGATAGTGCTCAAAATAAATAAGAGGCCGAGGACGAAAAACTTAAACTGAATCTGCGCTACACAGTCTTTTACTGGACACCCACAAAATTTAATGATCTGAACTTAAGCACAACTGCAAATTAAACCTTGAAAGTACAGACGTCATAGGAAAATAGTGGCTACGCAATGCTGTCATTTATTATTCATACCTTCCCGGATTTTTGTAAAAAAATCTTTCATTAATTTGGATCATTAGAACGTTTTCACATCGGCCAGCGTTGGTAGGTGCACATACTTTTAACTTCGGGCAGGGGGGGCGCCCCCGCAGCTGCTTGGTTCAGGGCTCTTCTCACACCCACCAGATCAGCCGTCTATAAAGAAAAGGGAGTGTGGGCTGCTGGCTATCTCAACCGTAAAGACTTGTTGAGAAACCCGAAGGATGTACTCTTATGGTGCCACCGCTTTCGATGGGGAAAAGTCGTGGGTGTATATATATATATATATATATATATATATATATATATATATATATATATATATATATATATATATATATATGTATATACTGATTAGTCTTTCTTAACAGCTACTCATTGTTAGAGCAAACGATTTACTTATGACACGTGCTGTGTATATATATATATATATATATATATATATATATATATATATATATATATATATATATATATATATATATATATATATATATATATATATATATATACAGGGTGGGCAAATCAAATGCCCGAGTTTTAATAGGCTATTAGGAAAAGTAAAACAATACTTACAGAATTATTTGTTGTTTTATTTGAATCAGTATACAATGCCGTTTGTGTGATCACTTTTTGAAGATGGCATCAGGAAGATAGTGGCCATCTGTAGCGATGCACTGTTGAAGGCGATGTCTGAAGTTTTCGGCTGCTCTTCGGCACATCTCAAGGGGTATTTCAGCAATTTCCTCCCGAATTCGCATCTTCAATTCTTCCAAATTGTGTGGCCGACTTCTGAACATTTTCTCCTTCAGATATCTCCACATTCGGGAGGAAATTGCTGCAATACCCCTTGAGATGTGCCGAAGAGCAGCCGAAAACTTCAGACATCGCCTTCAACAGTGCATCGCCACAGATGGCCACCATCTTCCTGATGCCATCTTCAAAAAGTGATCACATAAACGGCATTGTATACTGATTCAAATAAAACAACAAATAATTCTGTAAGTATTGTTTTACTTTTCCTAATAGCCTATCAAAACTCGGGCATTTGATTTGCCCCACCCTGTGTATGTATATATATATATATTGTATACATATACACACGAGAGAGAGAGAGAGAGAGAGAGAGAGAGAGAGAGAGAGAGAGAGAGAGAGAGAGAGAGAGAAACCTGGACTCTTCATTAGAGGAAAAACAAGAAAAAGTGTAAGACAATAAGGAAATGCTGAATGAAAACTGTACACGAACACTCTAAAGCAATAAAAAAAAATCTAAAGGTGAATAGTTCATTTTGCTGGAAAATGAAGCTAGAGGCAAAAAAAGGCACCGTTATATTAAAGAAAACGAAATGACAACAGAAAACGAAGGTCAAGGGAGACTAATACAATTTATAGCGTTCCATGTGCCACGTTTAAAATAAGGTGTGTACGTGTATGTATGCATGTACAGTATATATATATATATTATTTTTTGACTGATCAGGCAACTAACGTTCATGCTGTTCTACTTATCATGAACAAAAAATAGAACCATTAACAAAAATCTTCATTCACAACCAAGTAATTTATTAAAAGATCATATGTGCACTTACGTGTATGAATGCAAACATACAGTTGCATTTATTCATATATATGTATGTATGAATGTATATGCATGTATATAAGATCCGAGTACAAACATACGCAAATCAACGCTATGGATATGAGTATATTACGATTATGGTTCATTTGTGCTGATTTTCTTAATGAAACGGACGAAGTGAAATTTAGCCACCTACACCTGACAGTCGAGGATAAAATTTGCTTAATTCCCTGAAACTCGAAAAGAATATTTGCTAAATTTACCTAAAATCAGTTTTGCTTGAAAAAAATGAAAACTCTTCGAGATAGTTTGAAGCTCGACCAATCGATTGCACTTGTTTGAAAATAAGTGCTGTTTGGAGACTAAGCTTCATGGACACAGAGCTTCTCGGACAACAGTTTCTTAAAGATAGCTGTAGCCAAAGTCATACACAGTCCGAAAGCTTCATTTGGCGTACTGCGCTCTGTTTTTGTGTTTACTAACGAAAGTATATCTATCACACTTAATGGTATACCTTTCAACAAATGATTCTCAATAAAATGCTCGCAAATTCCATGCGCTAGTTATTCACAAGCTGGCATTACACCTGTTATGTATAATATAATTCATCTTCACTTTCAAATACTCTGAATATAAAGGTTATTATTTGCCAGCACAGTACAACTGAAATAGTTTCAAGGTATACGGTACATACACCCAATGAACTCATTAACAAACCGCCTAAGCTATCATTTCTTGGGGTCTAGGCTAGAAGCTGTATCATGGACTTCCTCTGTTTTTGGTTACAATCTTTCCGATGTTCGTCCAACTGCGCAAATTTTCTTTAGCTTACTCATTCCACTGCTCTCTTTACTTGTCATTAATTGCATTATAAAGTTTGTTTTTTGTTATTTATGTACGTCGAATATTTAAAGTCGTATGAGTTTTCAAATAATCTGAATATTCCCTTTTTCTCGTTCCACGAAAATGTATGATTAATAATTCTCAAAATAATGATATTGATAACGATGACGGTTACGTATGTTGCCTCCTTATATAAATTCAAACTCATACGACTTTAAATACGATGCTTATATTTTACCTCGTTTCTGGGTCAGGCTTATACGTGACATTACTTGGAAATATCAGTGCTCTAACACAATCTCATTACCAAATGAAGTTCTCAAACCTAACCCGGCTTACAATACCAATTTGCATGAATCTTTTTCCTTCCAAACAATTAATCCCGATATCTAAATCAAGGTCAATTTAAGCTTCCAAATTTTTTTTTCATGCTTGACCTATTTCCCATGATAAATCTCGATAATTTTTCCAGCCATGAACTCTTTTTCATTTACTTCTTGTAAAAAATAACTTTTTATTTGCTTTTTATAAAAATAACTTTTCATTTACTTTTTATGAAAAAATTACTTTTTATTTACTTCTTATAAAAAATAACTTTTCACTTACTTTTCATAAAATGTAAATGAAAAGTTATTTTCATAAAAAAATAACTTTTCATTTACTTCTTATGAAAAAATAACTTTTCATTTAATTTTTATAAAAAAAAAATACGATTCAAAATTACAGGACTCTTTGAAATGGTAAAAATTCAGTTGGAATTTTATATATAACGGCATATTTTTATATGGCAATTAAACCTCGATGATTTACAATAAAAAAGGCGCGATTACGATTTCTTTTAAAGACCAAAATTACGAATGTTTAAGCAAAATAGCACCAGATGCTTTAGTAGTCGTAGCGGTAGTAATGATGGTATCCAGAGCTAGGGAAAGGAAAAAAAAAAACGCTGTCGACCCAACAGGTGTTCGTTCAGCCTTCTTGTGTGACGAAGTTTCTCACAAGTCGTTATCTAATAAGGACCCACCAGCTGACCAATCACAGCCAGTGTAAAGAGCACCAGCGTCAGGTTGTCGATCGTGCGTAAATCATGAAAAAAATTGACGTCATTTCAAAAACTCTCTCACCTGAAAAAAAAACTAAGACACGGGTGCATAGGAAGTCTATGGCAGAAAGTCTGTTGAAATTTTCTAACAAATGTAACCACACTTGCATGCGTGTGTAAATATACAAGTATATATATATATATATATATATATATATATATATATATATATATAATATTTATATATATATTTATATATATATATATATATATATATATATATATATATATACAGTATATATCTATCTATATATATATATATATGATATATAATGAGAAAGAGAGAGAGAGAGAGAGAGAGAGAGAGAGAGAGAGAGAGAGAGAGAGAGAGAGAGAGAGAGAGAGAGACACTGGGTCCAGAAGGTCTTGCTCCGTTAATCTACTAACGTTTTGATTTGTGCATCTACTTGTGCGCTAAAAATTTTAGGGTTAACTGGTAAATCCAATTTTCGAATGTACCCAAGTGCCACTGACCTTCATTATCTCACGGTCAAAACAGTTAACAAACTAGAGTGTAATGGGATTCAAAATTCAAATGCGTGCATTGGCTTGGAAATGGAACGGAATAACAACGTTGTTAGCTGGGCGGTCATACAGCTCAAACGAACTGAATATATTATTATACTGAACGTCATGCGAGGGACGAACATTGATAATTCGCGAGTCTCCATATTGATATATATGGTAACTGAAGGATAACATCTCAATCCACACATCTGGTATATCGATTTTGGAAGAAGTAATGTCGTACTCAATACATGTACACAAAAGTCATATATAAGAGAAAAACAGAGATATGCTGTAGTTCTATTCATTTATTCAAACACTAACACACACATACATATGTATGTATATATATACATATACATACATTCATATATATATATATATATATATATATATATATATATATATATATATACATATAAATATATATGTACACACACACATATATATACACTATATATATATATATATATATATATATATATATATATATATATATATATATATATATATATATATATATACATATATACACACAATTTTATATCACCTACAACACCATTATAAATATATATGTATATGTATATATATATATATATATATATATATATATATATATATATATATATATATATATATATATATATATATAGATAGATATAACTAAATAAAAAATATAAAATTTAATGGCGTCTGTTCTGATCTCAAAAGAAGCAAGTGAAATGCACCAACCTTTGGGTTTGATCTCTCATCAATATGCATTGGCAAATCAATAAAGCCAAAGTCCATACGCATGCCGTCTCCAAAACCGGTCAGACCAACAGCAATTACGCTTGAAGGGTTCACCGTCTTATTGGTCCAGCTACGAGACGCAAGCATCCAAATGATCGCACATAAACAAGTCTAAGAAGTGAGGGTACGACTTCCTCAGTTTTTTCTCTCAGCATTGTTAGACACTACCAGCAACAGCACCGCCGCGTAGGTGCACCAAAGAGTGTTACACAGCAGTGTAACTATCAGTGTCCACAATTCGTAACCTACAATGTGGGACACCAGGTGTGTCCTGATAAAATAATGGCAAACTTCGTGTCATATATAGTTCAAGGACGACAGCCTCTGTAAACAGCACCTACTTTGAGCAATCTACACTCCAAAATACACTTACTGGCTAAGTCACACATGTATGTGATAACACACACACACATACTAGAGAGAGAGAGAGAGAGAGAGAGAGAGAGAGAGAGAGAGAGAGAGAGAGAGAGAGAGAGAGAGAGAGATTTCATACGAGAGCATATGAAAAATGAGACATTTGACCGAAATAATACCGGCATCAGTAAGCTTATCGCAACGTTTCTTAATCGCCTTCTCACCTACTCGGATTAAATCGTGTTTGCTTTGCTAAATGCAAAATTAAGATAAAACACTGAACCAAACCATTGCGCATCAAATGGCTACGGCCGACTTACATTACAATGTTCGAAATAGCACAGCCTTCTCATGGAAATTATGGCTGGGCGCATTTCTCAGGCGTTAACTACTTAATGGTTCCTTTTACCGCAGATTTTTGGACATGATATTATTTTGCCTCCACCTGGATGATCGTGTCTTTAGTTAATGTTGTCTGAGTCTGCCCGTTAGCAATATTATGTGAAATTTGATAAATAAGGAAATAAATTTTTTTAAATTATTCACTACGTTCAAGGGAACTTTTCATCACATTTTGGGTTCAATCATAAAATGAATTTAGAGCCAGGATTTTTTATCGTTTCTTTTATGGTCACTGCCACCTATATGCATTTTGTAAGCTCTCTACTGGTCCTATGCTTATCTTGAGAAAACGACAGCTTTCTTTTCTGTAAAAAAATAAAAATTGAATAGACAGAGTATTGGAATAACCGTGCTAATCACTTGCTTCGTGAAAAAACATAATTGAGACACAGTATGCATTTGATACTCGTTTGATCACAATGTACGTAAATTAATCTAAAATTAATATGGGATCAATTTTTTTTGATGAGAGATTACATCTCAGTTCTTGAGACGTGCAAACTTCGATTTGCGAGAAATATCTTCTTCATCTGCTCCGTGATTGTCCATAATGTGTGTGTGCGCGCGCGTGTGTGTGTGTGAAAACAAGTTTTAAGTAAAATTATTTTATAATGTTATGACAACATCCAAAGTAATGGGTCAGGAAAAGTGGGTATAGGGTACCCAGTTACTTGGCCCTGCTTGACACAACACGAGAGACAGACACTGATGGATGGGAGACCTGGGGCATTAAGAGTGACGCTTGGGATTGAAGGCAGGGGGAGGGTTGACAGGGGAATAAAGACGCTGAAAAGTAAAGCGAGATAATAAAAGTATGGGTAGACCCATATGCACATATGGTAATCCAAGTGTGTTACATCTCCCCAAGCCTCTTGCAATTTCTTCGGAAGAGGCTTTGAAAACGAGGATAAGTTACCCACTTGTAAATAGGTGAATGGGTAGCGGTCTCAATCGGGCGTCAAACCACCTGATTTCAGTGTATTGTCCATGGGATTGAAAAGTCAACGTTCTGGAACTCACTTTCGTCGAATGCAGCAAATAAAATAACATTCGCCTTCGGATATCATTACCGACAAATATCGTCTATGACCTAAAACTGCAGAGTGCGTATAAAATAATTTACGGATATTTAACACTTATCAAAAAACCGGTCCAGACTAGTATTTCAACATATTCAAATGTCAGTGATGGTTGCATTTGCAATTCTCATCACACTTTCTAAAGCTTAGCCTTTTCAAATATCATGCTACACTGATTTCTGTCGCTAGTGCTGCCGGCAGAGGGATCACCATTGCCATCGGAAAAAAAAAAACAAAAAACAAAAAAAAAATTAATTTTTAGTTTTCCTACATTTCCCCTACAACCAAAGCTATCACTAACACTTGGAAAAATATTCCTTACAATTTATTATTACAGGCCGTCTTCGTAAGGCAAGAAAATCTAGTCTTCGACATTCTGACTTTAATAATCTTGAGTCAGTCAACAATCTCTCGATCAGAGCATCGAATGTAAACAAGCAAGGGCAAACAACGGAGCACAAGATGGCACACGGCGCCACCTAAAATTATTTGTATAGCCAAAAATATTCCATTCAAATCTGGAAGGAAAAACAAACGAGAGTTATTCTGATAAACAAAACCAACGGTCTGGTAGCCAAGGCAAACGAAGGGTATTCCAATCGACGAGTAAACACAGAAACAAACATAACGTCATACGCGCGCGCGTAATTAGGTGCCATCAACCTACTACACAATGGCGAGCTACACAGTTGTTATGAAGATATAGACATTAAAAAACCTTAAAATCTGTAGCCAGTGCTGCACTTCTTTTTAAACAAATACTCGTGACGAACACACAAACACGCACAGAAAGAGGGAGCGAGCTCAAACCAGAAGAACCTAAAACACGTCATTCGTCTTCTTGAAGTACAAGAAATTAGGACAAAATACTCAAACTTCAATTTAAATAACCCAAAGTTATTTCATTCTTATGTATGGTATGAAGTCAAGTAACCATATATCCCACTAATGTGATATATATATATATATATATATATATATATATATATATATATATATATATATATATATATATATATATATATATATATATATATATATGTGTGTGTGTGTGTGTGTGTATGTATGCATATATATACATTAAACACATACATATATATATATATGTATTATATATATATATATATATATATATATATATATATATATATATATATATATATATATATAAAAATGATAAAACCTAAATGCAAAAATTAGCGGATTATCTGATTTCTCGACAAGCAGATTTTTAACTTAATAAAGCAAGGACTCTTACAGAAAAAAGATAGGAGTTAGTAGACCACGATCCAAACCTTCTGAAACCTTTACTAGGAAACAAGGATAGCACATTTGCTGGGAAGACGCATGTGCATTATATTAGTCAAAACCTTCAAGTGTAATATGAGTCTTAATCTAACACGAAAAAAGAAAGTGCTTATTCTCTACTGTAAGAGAAAACGAATACGATCTATACCATTCATTGTTTTTCTTTGATTATCGCAAAAAGAGAGACTTACATGATACAGTACTAATAAAGGCAGGGAAGACAGACCTTGTTTGACTGATGAATTCAAGAAGACACTTAGAAATGCTAAAAAATACCGGTAAAAATTATTCGAGATGTGATTTGGTTAAAATACCAATCGTGTTTTGCAGATGTTCATACAATTTAACACTTACAATCACACACATGTAATATGCAATTATGCGCATAACACTTCCAACGCATGTAATGTACATATATACGCCCACTTAATTGACTAACTAGCTAAATGATTATCATCTAGCGAAGCACCACATGGCACAAACAAACAAATATGACAAAACAATTGCGAAAGGGATATATTTCCTCCAAGGTCGAAAACATACTGACACAAATGGAAATGATAATTATTAGTCAGACACCTGGGACGCGATATCTTTGTACGACCTCTGGCAGTATTGCCATTATACTTTTTTAAAAATTTCCCATATTTAAAAGACGACTTTCGGACGGAATATGAGAACTGTTACCATTATCACAAAATTTGTGAGCATAATAATCCATTTGATAGAAAATACAGTAACTGAATATTTTTTTCAATTTTTTTTTTTGGGTGAGAAAATGACGAATAGGTCAACTGATACTGGATTTTTTCTGTAATTCGCAAAGATCAGTTAATACAAACTCCAAGTACTAAATTTTTCGTATTTTTAACTATTAAGGCGGACGGAAAAAATAAGACTAATTCTGTGCAGATTACAGAAGTTCAAAATTATCTGCAGAGCCAGAAAAAGGGTTAAAAATAGGATTTTTTCCCCATCTTCCTCTGAAGAAAATTTCACGGTTGAAGCATCATTGGTAAAAGGTTCAATCATTTGCCAAAGGGTTCTGGAATGTTTGCTTGGTTTACGATAGAAGAAATTGCACAAATTCCAGTTTCCATGAAAAAAAATAGAAAAATAACTTCCAAATAACATCAGTTAGCACAGAAGGATTTATGAACTAAAATACCGATCCAGGAAGTTTTTCTTTTATACATTTTCATGCTTACCCCACCTGAAAAGAAAATGAAAAAAAAAAAAACCGGGAAACAAGAAACTTTTGCTCTTTACCCCCTGAACGTGACTGGCCTTCAATGAATTTTAAATGCAAATCGACCGTTAGGTTTCGTGAAACAGAGTAGCACACACGGACACAAAAACGACAAGAAAATAAATTACAGAATAAAAACTTCAACTACTGGGGGTGAAAAAAAAAAAAAAAAAAAAAAACATTCCCGAAGTCAAGCAAGAATTAGACCATAAATTCAGCAAAATAATGCCAGTCAGAGACAGATAAAACAAGCCTCAAGTGCACTACTGCAGACACGTACAGCCTTTGCAATCTTTCCAGACTGAAGCATATGTGTGCGTATTTTAGTAGTAGTAGTAGTAGTAGTAGTAGTAGTAGTAGTAGTAGTAGTAGTAGTAGTAGTAGAGAGAGAGAGAGAGAGAGAGCGTTGGGCTTTAAACACAATAAGAAGTAAACTTGCTGAAGCAACATTCAGAAAGGTCAAATTTGACAACAGTTGTCCTCAAGAACGCCATGAATGCAAGCCAGCACCACAGTATCCAGCCATCTATCCTTATCAGGCTTTCTAATCAGAGACTTTATGAAAGCAGGAACTCGAGGATCAGACTGTTTCATAACCACTCAATTCTCCTGTAGAATGTGTCATTTCAAGCAATCCTATGTATTTAAATGAATCAATCACTCTTCTTTATAATCAATTATTTGTCGTCACTTCAGAGGAGAATCATCAGTTGAGAAGAGAAATTTATCCAAAAAAAAATTCCCAGCAGATAAATCATTTACCCGAGTCAACACTGACCACACGAGAAAGGAAGCCCTGTTAACCTAAAGGATGTTATGTGATACAACAAGAAATATCAAGAGCTCTGGTTATCGCCTTACTGCCTCTGCAGAAACAAAAACAAACATCAGTGCCGAATAAGAATGTAA
>NC_089754.1:17217802-17220302 GCF_040412425.1 Macrobrachium rosenbergii
ACGAACTGACGGACCAACTACTTGACAGATGCTCCTACATGACACCGAAGGCCTCAACACAAACATATACATACATTCATTATACAGCATATAATCCGCGCACTATCCACCATTCGGCGCCCCCCTTTTTTTCCTTAACTCCTTTGACATAGTGCAAAAAGGCTTGCAACAATGTCCTTAACGACTTAATTTCACAGAACTACCCTGGTAAGTATGTTTTGACTTTCAATATGGTGAACTTTTGTCAAGTTCCTTAATTTGGATATACAACATTTTGAAGCAGGGGTTCTTAGCTTGGGGTAAAAGCCTTTTCAGTTTCTAACTAATCTATTTCATTTTCATATCCGCTACACTGCAATACACGAGTTTTATTGTTGTCGATCTAACAGATAACACAAGACAATATTCTTACAATTTCCACGAATAAGTACTTGGTCTTGGCGATTGTTATGAATATGCACCAAAACAATGGCTCTTTGGGTGGGTAAGTACCCATCAGTGTTTATTGCATACCGGTGTTCTCAAGGAAAATGGGAAATGACCCATGCAATAACCTAAAATTTGAAGTTCATGAGTGACTATATACACACTTCTGAGTTTATCCTTATTTTAAAGATGCAGTCGGGCGTTTACAATAACAACTGACGTCGAATCAACTGCAAATTTTTCTGATACATCTTTCTCTCCCTGGAAACTACACTGCGACAAAACGAATATGTAAATATTTTGTTTACAATGTTTGCCAGTTTCAAAAACGAATAGTTTACTTCAAAATGGATAAAAAAATCTATTCTAATTCTATTATGGGTAGTAATGCAACTACTACATCCTTTTTCAACTTGAGGAAAACAATTTTTCTTAGGCTAAATTGCTTTCTGAACATCTAGCAAGTAACAAAAATACTTTATCATCGAGACATGCTTTACCTCTTCTCCGTACTTTCCATGCACGCTGGAAATTGTTTATCTTCCTGTTAGCTTAACTGTAACTTCTCTTATCATCTACATGTTGCCTGACAGCAAAGGTCATTAAAGGCTTACACTCCTTGCACTCCTTGACTGTACTTCCTTGTCTTACCAAATGCTGCCAGTTATTGGTAATTAAAACTGCGTACGTCTTTTTCCCTCATTTCCAAAATATTCAGAATCCTTACTTTCCAAACGAAGTCACAAATCTACACAAAAATATGCAGGCACGTAGAGCAACAGCATACAAAGGTACAAAACCTTAGTTATTTTTTGTCGATACACAACCAAACTTGGAATACACATACACATACACACACACATATATATATATACATATACATATTATACAGACACATACATATATAGTTGCAAGTTATTCCGAGGTTGAGTGAATTTTATATTAAACGACATTTGTAGCTAATATAATTATATTTGTATGTGTGTATGTATGTATGTATGTATGTAAGAATGAGTGAGACGAAAATGAGTAAAAAGCTATAATATCGCAAACACGAACATACCCACATACATATACATTTATATGTTATTCCGAGGTCTGAATAAATTTGATATTAAACGACATTTGTAACTTAATGTTTGCGATCATAAAAAAACGTCATGGTGTATGTGAAAAAATACGAAAACATACGCGCAGTATACACACACACACACACACACACACACACACACATATATATATATATATATATATATATATATATATATATATATATATATATATATATACATATATGTGTGTGTGTGTGTGTGTGAAATTAATAAAAAGCTATAACATCGCACCGTCGCGAAAACGTATTTAACGAAAATTAGTGACCAAGTGTAGTAAAGAAACTAATCTCAGCATTAGAAAAGGAAAAATGACTCACTACTCGAATGAGCTCTGTATGATGAATTTCCTTTCACTCTGGAATGCAGAGAACACCTGTAAATAGCAAAAGCTGTACCAGCAGTATCCTAAAATTAGATATTTGAGTGATAATGCATCAAAGGTACTTGCAGGTTAAATGCAATTTTCACCTTTCTAATTTCCCATTACTGCTAAAACTGCAAATTACAGTCATTATCAGGATTAAGCGCATTTCTACGACTCTCTCTCTCTCTCTCTCTTTTTCTCTCTTATTCTTGCTCTGAAATCCAGATTTCAATTAAGATTATTGATAGAATGTTTCAGAAAAGCCACTGATTGGAATATCTTTAATATAGGTAAGTATGTTAATAACGTAAAAGAAAAAATAACCAATATCATTGGAATTATGATAGAAAAAATGGAATTTCAATCTTTATCACCTATACATCTATATATATATATAATATATATATAAAATATATATATATAAATATATATATATATATATATATATATATATATATATATATATATATATATATATATATATATATATATATATATATATATATATATATATATATATATATATATATATATATATATATATATATATATAAACACACACGCGTGCGGGGGTAACAAAAGAGGTTATTCGGATATG
>NC_089754.1:17225302-17235302 GCF_040412425.1 Macrobrachium rosenbergii
GAGACTCGTTAGAACACCCGCAATCGATCAAGGACGACTGAAATAGAGAACAATTTGCTAACTGTCTGAGAAAACAAATTTCCAAATGGAAGACTGTGAATCTGTTGTGCAAATTTTGTTTCCGGTAAACAAGTATTGTGCTTAGAAATCACTGTTCTATAAACAGACATAAAAATCATCAGTTCACACTTTGCACAAGTTTTAGTGGAGATCAACCTATGGGCAAATACTTAAAACTTCATGTGTAGACGAATCCTTCATTTGATACTCAATGTTTTTGAAACAGGACAGAAAACGTAATCAAAGTCGGCAAAATACCAAATTCTGTCTCTCCCAGTTCTCGCCCGAAGTAAGTTCAAGTTTTAAATCTGTATTAACAAATGATTTCTTGATTTTGAAGTTCATTTGAACACATTCTATTAACGAGAAGTTTTTTTGTATTCTTACCTTTTTGCGGTAATATTTCATGTCTCTCAACTCTATAAGGTTAGTCAATTTTATTGTGCTCGGTAGGAACACGGATATCCGCTTTACAATATCTTTTGAGAGTCAAATCCTTGATAGTTTTTCTTCTCACAGTAGTCCAGTTCTTCCAATTCTCCTTTTTTGTGATGAACAGGTTATTCTTATTTCACTGCTGCGCAAAGGACGAGATACTATAAGCGAATGAGAACACAACAAAGGTGTTAACTTGAAACAGTATTGCTGCTAAGTCGGCTGCGACATGCAGTGTGCCCGTTCGTAATTACATCAAACGACAGACTGGAAAATCTGCCGGCTGAAAATGAGTTTAGCATCCAGAGAGAAAATCATTTTTACGTGACCTGTCCACGTTCCACTTGTTGGAAGTTCGTCATCTAGTTAATTAAACATTCTGTGATAGTGTGCCCTTAGTATGATTATAAAAAAGCTGTCCAATCTAAAGCTGCGATCATTTTAATCCTCTGGCACGGTAATAAACCTGCCTTATATATGTAAACCCATGCTTACCGGACAAAACTGACGAAGTGTACCTAGAAAACAAGCTGAACAGAGTAGACAAGAGTAAATCATCATAAGAAAATTATTCTTTATTTAAAATAAATCTTTAAATCATAACTTGAATAAATAAAGAAATATTACGGAGAACGTATGAAACCACAAGATTAAAAATTTCTCAAGGGAAAGGAACCAAATTGCCTGTGAAGAAAGTGAATCTATCAATGGATCTTGGCTTCAATGAGCACAAAAGGGTTGAGCACAAAAGTTTAAGGGACCACTAAATAGTTAGAACTGTAAGGAAAACTGTTTCGTATTTTAGGGACTCCCGGAGAGCATCAACTTTTATGGATTGCTTAAGGTAAATTGTAGGGCCAAATAGCAGCAATTGACAGTTTTATATATCGCTAAAGTTAAAACTTTTGAGTTATGTTAACAGCGAAGGTAACCAAAAGCTCAGTAATTAAAAGTTTTAAGAACTGTCAAGTGATTAAAACTTTTATGTAGCGCTGAATCATAAGTTTTATGAACAGCATAGTGACTGGAAATTTTAGTCAGGGCCTGAAAATCAAGGTGTAATAGACTTAAGTAATGTGAGGCTATTGCGAACATATACATTAAGTGCTTAAAAGATTAAAAAGCGCTTTTAAAGATCAGGTCTAACGAACTACCGAGCGGACAAAAGTTTTGTTCTCCTTCAAATGATTCAAACTGTTAGTTTTTCATGAAAACAAAACGTTTTCGACAC
The DNA here is from genome assembly GCF_040412425.1 of Macrobrachium rosenbergii. Classification (NCBI taxonomy): domain Eukaryota; kingdom Metazoa; phylum Arthropoda; class Malacostraca; order Decapoda; family Palaemonidae; genus Macrobrachium; species Macrobrachium rosenbergii. Next base: position 17,227,029 of record NC_089754.1, read on the forward strand.
GAAGAATAAGATACATCGAAGGCAAGGGAAATTAATTCTTTACCTATATGGATATTTATCAAGTTAATACACAGATTAGTGCAAACATGTATATAAATGCTAAGCCTGGCAATTTTGACTATGCGGCTTTAAAATAACAGAGGGAGTTACTACCATCCAAAAAGGAATGTGAAAGACGAGAGAGAGAGAGAGAGAGAATCTTTCTTTTGCATATATATTCTAATAAATATCCACATATTTTATTCAGTAACTGTGACACCATGGATTGACGAAATTTGTCTTTGACTGGTCTCTGTTAAGTTAAATTCTATGCTATGATACAGATTTTGTCACTTAAAGGTCTTTTTACTTCTCTTGAGAAGTTTAACAACAAAAGAACAGAAATTAAAGGATAAATAACGACTTGAAGTTGGACAAAACATACATTTCTATATTTTGCTGTACAAAAAATTATTTACCATAAAAAGGAATCATTTTTTTTTTTCACGCCAGGCAATTTCACGAAGAACTGTTTTTCCAATAATATAAAGCATACTGCTATTCATTTTAGCCAATGTGCAATAACGCATATTACAATAATTTTTGACAGTATGGGCACATCAGTATTTTATGAATAACTAATGAATGGTTTCAATCCAGTGGGGCAAGGATTGCCCTCTTGAGGGTCCCTGATTTGTAATCACAATTATGCTGATATACTTCTTGACAGGGTACTGATATCATTCTGCATGTTTTCCCTCTCTTCTTTATCTCTCTCTACCACAGATGCAACTCCCAATAAATACACTAACAACTAGGCTCTTAATTCACTCCTTAGATTATCTAGCTCATACTGGATTTTTTTTTCAGGAAAACACTCATCTCTCATCCTGTTTATGGGATAAACGTACAATCACACGAGCTATCAGAGAGAGAGAGAGAGAGAGAGAGAATGCAAACATGAAAAAATTTGCTGTTTAAAAAAAAGAAATCGCCAAACAGCAAACTAAGGAAAAAACAGATTTAAAAAAAAATGATACCTTGGGAAAGCATAAAGAATTTTAACGTATAAAGTAAAGGAGATATGTAGGTTTTTAAAAAAATATAGAAAAAGATTAAATTACTACCTACTGTGACTCAAAAGAAGTAATGAAGGAAGTGTATGTACAACGAGTTACTGCAAGCAAAGATTCCAGTAAATTAAAAAAGAGAACACTGCAATTAATACCTTCTAAGAATATGGAACGCTGGGCTGCACTTGATAGGGATAAGTGGTGACATGTTGATTTGATAAGATTGCTTTGAGATGGTTTTAATTAAAAAACGCCCAGTAAAATGAAAGCTTATTTCCTCTCTTTTTCTGTACAAACACACATACATGTACAAAATGTGCAAATGGGCGTACAAACAACCATACGCCATACAGAACCCACGTTCAGAATATGTGGCGACACCTTCGAACGATTCTATATACAGTCGAAAATCAGAATACATGAAAGCTAGTATTTAAACACATATCGTCATTTCTAAGACACAAATAAAAAGCTACAACCATTATTTGTTTACCAGGAACAGAATTTACTGGAACTATTTCCTCTTGTTTCATCTGGGCTTACTGGAAGTGCTGTCGCACATAAGGCCAACATAACAAGGTCTTTATTTCAAAAGCTTTTCTTTTATAACTGGTGGTTGGGTCACATGTGTCATACACAATGGCGTTTATGAGAGAGAGAGAGAGAGAGAGAGAGAGAGAGAGAGAGAGAGAGAGAGAGAGAGAGAGAGAGAGAGAGGAACAAAGAATGTCTTGGTATTTCCAACAAGTACATATACGAGAGAGAGAGAGAGAGAGAGAGAGAGAGAGAGGAATGTCTTACTTTTTCCAACAAGTACATAGACGAGAGAGAGAGAGAGAGAGAGAGAGAGAGAGAGAGAGAGAAGAGAGAGAGAGAGAGAGAGAGAGAGAGAGTCTTGGTATTTCCAACAAGTACATACACGAGAGAGAGAGAGAGAGAGAGAGAGAGAGAGAGAGAGAGAGAGAGAGAGAGAGAAAGGAATGTCTTGCTTTTTCCAACAAGTACATACACGAGAGAGAGAGAGAGAGAGAGAGAGAGAGAGAGAGAGAGAGAGAGAGAGAGAGAGAGTTTGAAAGCTGTTGATGTGCAGCTTTACTTAAATCAATAGGCTTTTCGTGGAAAAGCTGTAAATGATGTGAAGGACGGAACTCGGAATTTCACGTCTTCCCCCCAGCCTCTATCACCCACTTCACTTTGAATCTGAAGGCTCCCTGCAATCCGACCTGTTTTCCCCCTAAAATGTCAACGGATAATAGAAAATTCTAAGGTCAACCACTATATCAAAACACGATATGCTTTTGATCTTATTTAGAACTGCACAACCTACATATTGGGTGAATAACATAACGATCTAAGCATCTGCAATTAAAGTCGATAGACTCGAACGTTCTGATAGGAATTCCATTCTTATCGCCCCACAGAAGGAAGCAAACAGGCCCCGGTTTAGTAAGAAAATGAGTACAAAGGATTTGCCTCTTTCATAGATGTAGAGAATAGATATAAAAGAACAATGATGCAAGTATAAAAAGCTTTCCAAAGCATATCTCGGATGTTTTGGTCTCCTACTGGGAAACCCAGCATTTAAAAAAAAAGAAGAAATGAACGATGGAACATCGACAACCCTTAAGTTGAGTTACTATCCGTAAGAATATGTACTGTACACATACCAAAAAGTACACGTGTTTTACAATTATAATTGTTTTTTTATGCTCGTAAAAGTTAAGTATACCTTAGTTTAACCAGACCATTAAGCTTATTAACAGCTCTCCTAGGGCTGGCCCGAAGGATTAGACTTATTTTACGTGGCTAAGAACCAATTGGTTACCTAGCAACTGGACCTACAGCTTATTGCGGAATCCGAACCACATTATACCGAGAAATGAATTTGTATCACCAGAAATAAATTCCTCTAATTCTTCATTGGCCGGCCGGAGAGTGCTAGCCGACAACTCTACCGACTCTCCAACGAGGAACTTTTTTTATGCTCGTATTCATGTTTTTGCCAGTAACTCAGTCCTTTACCTCTTTCCCCCTTCACCTTCCGTCAGTATTCTGTCGTCAGCATTCAATGTGATCTTGAGTGTATACGTTCCCATAACATCTAAGGTATAGGATTATATAACATGGTCATTCAATACCATCAAGATATAGTTCCATTACGTATACTGTATATGTCTACAATTAACGTCCAGGTTGCTAAGCTTGTTTGAAGAAAATATTACCCAGCACATCACTTCTAGAAAACTTTGCATGTTCAGGTCGTTTTTGACTTGTTCCTGACTGATTTTATACTTCCTGTTCCTACTGTGAACGTTGTTCTAATATCTGTAAAGGAATTTTTTTGTTCTCCGGCCCCGTCAGTTCTCCTTTATACCTTCATCACATTTATACAGTTCTGTGCGAGTGGCTGAATGTTCCGCGAAACATTTGATCAATGTTTTGCATTTTAATTACCGCTCCGAAAGCCTGTTTGAAATTCTGCCACTTTTGTCTTTCCAGAGCTTTATTCCATAAATTTTTCACTAACTTGAAATTTCCTTTTAATTTAGTTCAATTTTGTTTATAGGGATAGCACACTTCTAGCGTTGATGGCCACGATGTTGCGACTACAATTCAGCAGAGCTTCGAGTTTAAGCCCTTTCACCACCGGTCCTGATCTCGATAAGAACACTGGATTGTCCCTCGCACCTGCTCCTGCAGAAAGAAACTGGGTTTTGCTTTTAAAAACTATATAGCAATGGTTTTAAGACAGTAACGTGATGCTTGCAAATCGGAAACCAATATAAATCGAGACAATAACCGTTTATAGTTTTCTGTAAAAAAAAACTATTGAGATGGTTTTGTCTGTCCGTTGGCATTTTTACTGTCCGCCCTCAGATCTTAAAAACTACTGAGGCTACAGGGCTGCCAATTGGTATGTTGATCATACACCCTCCAATCATCAAATATACCAAATTACAGCCCTCTAGCCTCACTAGTTTTTATCTTATTTAAGGTTAAAGTTAGCCATGATCGTGCGTCTGGCACCGCTATAGGTACCAACAACACAGGCCACCACCGGGCCGTGGCTGAAAGTTTCATGAGCCGCGGCTGAGAGTTTCATGGCCGTGGCTGAGAGTTTTAGACAGCATTATACGCTGTACAGAAAACTCGATTGCGCCGAAGAATCTTCGGCGCATTTTTTACTTGTTCGGTTAAGGTGCTAATACCTCATCATAGCCACAATGCAGCTCCTAGGATACCTAATCGGTTTGAAATTTGATACACTACATCGATAATTTCGAAATAAGCACTTCACTGTAAAACCAGCCCCATACCATTTTTCAAAATGTTTTGCGCCTCAAGGGTAATAAATCTCCGACAAACATCTGCGCGATGTTGAGTAATCAATAAATTAATATTATTAGCTTTCATTCCTTGTGGTGATGACAGTACCCGTAAACTCCAGCGTCATGTGTACACGTGTTACCACTGGAAATTCCGGAGAAAATAAACATTTGACTGATTAAGTAAGAGGAAAGACCAAGAATAAAAACAGAAACAAAATGATCAAGTCCTGAAATTCCATAAAAATATATATTACAAGTATGAAGGCTGTGCTAAGCGACGAACAAAATACAACGGCTAAGAATAAGCACAGCCACGAACAAACCACAAAAATAAAATAAACGCATAAATCATAGCAACAAGAATCATGTGACCAAAGATCACTTGATGCCAGAAGCAGAAAAGTGCGATTTTACAACTTGTAGCAAAAACAACGCAAAACCTAAAAATATATAACATATAAAAAATGTTCATCATTATCGCCTCCAAACCAAAACAACGGAAAGGGCGTCTATAGAATTACGTTGTTCATGTCTTTCCCGTGATTTCCCTTCCTGAGCCTCCATCAAAGTATATCTGGGTCTTGTAACTCCTCCGGTGCCCAGGGGAGTGCAACTGACATTATCGCGAACTATTCCCCTCGGGGTGATGCGAAGGACATGTCCAGGCTATCTTCATCTCTATTTCAAGTTATCTCACATACATCTGGAACTCCCGTAATTTCCCCATGGTATCATTTTTCACTCTGTTCTGGCACCTGACTCCTAATATTCTTCTTTACAACGTCTTTTTGATATAGACTTACTGTAATACCATGGTTTTATAATCACTTAGCGATGCAGATGCTAAATTAATAAAAAATCTTGCTTTCCTGCGTAATTTCAGTCCTTCTGATTTCCACAGTTTATTTAGTTTTTAGTCTTTCTCTGTATTCCAATATAAGGAGAATCTGTGCTGGATATCACTGATTCTATTAAACAGGTTGAGTCAGACTCAACCTGTTTAATCCTTTTTCACAATGGGGCTATTTCATTTCTTTGTGGACGCTTTTTTGCTTTATTTCAGTTTTCCCTGTAGCATCCCATTATTTACTTAAAATTTACCTGAAAAACTCTTATTAACATTAATTGTACAAGGCCTTCTTTCACAGATAATTTCCACAAGATTTACGTACATAATGGCGACGTAAAACCTTACATAACACTTTTCTATGGCCATTATCAAACGGTTTCTCGCAGTCTACAAAAGCCATCTGCTGGCGACATCTAAATTCCATACAGTGTCGCAAAATACGTCGTAACATAAATTTCTGATCTGTTCAGTCAGGTCACCTTTCTCTGATACCTTTTCTATGACTTCCTTTCCCAGCTATCAGGCATTGTTTCCTTATTCTCTATTCTGCAAAACAGTCTAGCCAGTATGCGAGATGATATCCCATTTTAAACTGAAATCATCATTCTATACAAATTCCATCATGACACGGTTTTTCCATCTACGCATCAAAAGCTGCGAACACATCCATATATGCAATCAGGTCTTCTTCATTTTCTGATATATATATATCAAATTATCTCCCTCATATCTCTTATTTATTAGCTCACAGATGTTCCGCTCAGCGCTCCTCTTCCACTTTTTCTAATATTAATAATTCATCTCTCCAATTGACAGGTATTTTCCTCTTGCGCTTTGCACCCGTAGATAATTCTATAATAATTCTGTGAGATACCCCAACGCCAGTGCTCTTCCAACCTTCAAATGGTAAAAAGTTCCTCAAAGAGCGAGATCACCACGAACAATGACAGCAAAAATATTCTGCATCAGAGTCCTAAACGCCCAACAGCAATCAATATCAACCCGAATGCATAAAGCACAAGAAAAAATAAAGAACTCACAAAGACCTAACAACCCAAACTGCAGTAAAATAAACTGGATACATTATGATTAAACAAATCCTAAATACGCATTAATATGGAAAACAAACGGGCAATAAACATATCTGAATTACATATCCTAAGGTCATAAAATTAATATATTCAATCCCAGCTGCTGTAACGCGAGTTAATAATAATAATAATAATAATAATAATAATAATAATAATAATAATAATAATAATAATAATAATTCAAGGCCATATGCAATCAAACGGTCATTTCTTACTCCTTTCCTAAGGAGAAATCAATAGCATGATGTAAGAAGCTCATATTATGAATATGAAAAACTGCAAATTCGAGGAAAAGGGTATGCTTTCACCCACAGACGACTTGAGGTATCACTTCTCATTATTGTAAAATATTTATTGACAAGGTCACAAAATTTATATAAAAAAGGAAACTAGCCTACTTGATTGTACAAAGACAAAAGCACTGGCTTAACTTTGTATTAGTTATTAGTGCTACTGAGATTATATGTAACACTGTATATTATATATACAGATACTGTTGTTTTTATAATAAAAGATGAAAAAAGTGCCATAATATAACCGAATTTAGCCAATTTTACAACAGTCGTCAACAAAACACCAACTTAGTACAAAACACTTAAGAATAAGATACAGAGTCCAGAACTACGTAATTGCACCTGGAGGCTAGGAGTTAATAATGCAGTCTTGTGGACCTTGTTAATTTTAAAGTAACCTGCTGACAAGATACAGTCAGAAAAAAATTGCGATCACGGCCGATTCAATTACCCTCCTTTTAAGGTATAGCTTGACGTGAATACCTTTTGAAGACCAAGCTTTTGAGGAAATCATCTGACGTCAACACATTTTTAGCGTCAAGTCAATCATTAATACGGTCATAAAAAGAGCATAGTTGAATCATCCTTGACCACTCGTTTTTCTAACTTTAACTTGTCAGCAGGGTAATTCTAAAGCTAAGGCTCAAAGGGCTGCCCTTATTAACTCGCTGCCACTAAGTGCAATCACGTAGTTCAAGAGCTGTGTCACTGACTAGTGTACAATTGACTAACTTCTCTTTTAGCGTTTTTAGTAATGCTATTTTATGTCTGATAACTATTTAACATTTTGGTACTTTTGTCTTTGTAGTTTTACGTGGATGATGTAACCGTATCAGTATATCGCATACTTTAGGAGACGTGACGTCTCGAAAATGAGAGAAAATATACTTTCTTCCTCGAATTATCTCAGAAGTCGATTGTTTTTCCTGGAAAAAAGCTGTTTCAATAATGCTCCTTGTTTTTATATTCTGACTGGTAACAGACTTTGCAAGCTATAATATTCTTCTTCTTCTTCGTTTAACGTGCTTTTTCCCATTTTTCATATGGGGTAAGCACGGTGCCTTCTTTTGAAGGACTTTGATTTGGCGTTGGGGTAGGCCGTAACCTCGATCGGCTGCCCTGCCTGACATCGCTTAGACCCCGGTAGCACATGTGTATATGTATCGTGCCAAATCCCCAGCTCCCTTTCCCCTAGCAGCGCCGAGACGTGAGCGGTTTAATGTTCTTGATGGTAACAAAAGCAAACAGACGTCACAGGGAAAACCTACTAACTAGGAAACACAGCCATCATGACGGGGAAGAGATACTAATGACTTGTTTTGGCTACGGTACAAGGAAATAAACAGGGTCGTATGTGCGAATATGATAAAAAGAAACTATTCACCAACAAGCAAATTTTTAACACTTTCTTAAATAAACTGTTTTGACACAGGTGCTCCATCAGCGTGAATGGACCGTAAATAAAATATTTCTGAAAAAAAGTCTACGGAATTCAACTGCCAGCATCAAAATCATGCAAGTCTGAAATGAAACTTCAGCATGCAAAAACTATAAATGACAATTAATTACTTATTTCAAAACTTTGATTTATTCTCTCCATCTTACAAGCTACGAATTCTTTCACCGAATATGCGATTTGCGATGAAAAAATAAGTTTAA
>NC_089754.1:17237802-17252802 GCF_040412425.1 Macrobrachium rosenbergii
GGGTCGATGAGTCTAAAGTCTTAAGAAACATAAATAATCATTATCGTCTTCATACCTCGCATATAAATTGATTGAATCACCTCTAGTCTGCAAGCAACAATTCTGACTCCTCTAAGCTAACGCTCTTCCGTATCAGTCATTCTGTCAGGAAGTGGTTTCCGGATTTTTCAACTTTTCCATCACATTATTATCATCCAAACTCTCCATTCGACCAAATAACTTCAAACATTCTGAACCCTCTTTCTGAACGCATTTTCATACCATTGCATATGGGTTTCCTCATACTTTCAACTAAATAAGAGCGATCATTCCAACATACAGTACACCCAAATGTTTGCCTCTTTAAACACTTCTTCTCTTCTACAGGCCTTATCAGTTCCATTCTGTCCCAATTGTTTCACATACAACGCCTTCAGGAAGTGGTTATATATATTTTATATAACTATTTCCATCATATATATATATATCCAAATATATATATTATATATGAAATAACTTGATTTAACATTCTGAACCCTCTTTCTGAACGCATTTTCTACCATTGCATATGGGTTTATATAAGTTAAATCAACCAAATAGGGACACGATCACGACTGAATGTTTGCCTCTTTAAACACTTCTCTTCTATAGGCCTTATACAAGGTTCCACTTCCCTTGTCGTTCACATACTGTAACTTGTTTCTCTCCTACGTATATATATATATATATATATATATATATATATATATATATATATATATATATATATATATATATATATATATATATACAACTTCCACTCCTCAAACCTGGAACCACTTCTAATCTGCTGCAATAAATATTAACATTTTATGCACCACCTTCCAGGTTTACATCTACCTTCAAAGTTTTATTCACTTAATCTTTCCCCTCTTACAATTATTTTCAATTTTCTCCACTCACTTATGCTTCTTATCCGTATGAGCCATGAAACTTGGGACATAAGCCATTATATATCCACGTTCTATTCACAACTACTTCTCTCCCACTAGAAGCTTGTACCTAAATCTGATCTTCCTTTGATTTTCCCTATTACTATATGCATAAAAATTATAAGCACAAATGGCAACATAACACACTAGCCTGAGACCAATTTTACCTAGTTACTCTCCAGCAAAATATTTATTTCATCCTATAACTCCTAATAACCCTCAACAATGTACCTTCTATTTAATTTAAACCATGCACAGCAGGCATTGTTGCCATCACAAAAGTGCAACTCTCGAACTTCACGTACAACTTTTATACCACTAACAACCACAATCGCTCTTCCCCGTCTAAAAAAAGTTAAGTTATTTTATCACATTTTTGTCTGTTTTTTCCTCATTAATCAAGATACATCTATATGTATTCCTAGTTTTACTCTCTAACATCGTCTATTGCATTTCCCAATATGGCAGGTGATAATTTTTTCCTCCGGTCCATTTCTCTGAAGCGTTCCCTTAAAGAAACGTACTTTATCACGCTTGTTAGTCAGTCGGTCAGTCAACTAATTAACAAAATGCAGCATCTCATTTTAAATTCCATCCAAGGCCTGGCACTTTACTACTTTTCGACGTTTAAACTACCCAATTTATATCTCAATAGCCACTTACAATATTTCTTTGGGTCTTAAACTAACTCATTCAGTCTCATATTTGAAAATGTGTGCTAGCAGAGAAATTCATAAATGAATTTGAACAAGAATAAGGTCATGAAGGTACAAGAGAACCTTGAAGATATTGGAACAGATGTTATTAACCTGTATATTGGAAGAGGGGGAGCATCTGGTTCATTAAGGTGTTTGTTAATGAACAGAGGATGGCGGGATGTAAGAAAGCTAAGAAGAGTTAAGTCACTTAGCAGGTGAGGCAAGATGGCAACAGTCTGTGCAAAACGAAATGATGTCTATCAAAGGAAGAAAAGCTGGAACCTATGAAAGGATTGTTGACCTAATTCTCCTTTCTGGAAGCCACGTGTTGCAACTTAGTGCAAATAAAAAAATCAGTGTCAAAGGCCTTAGCTGTGATATAAGTTGTTTGTACAGTACATGGGAATCAAGGAGGATTATCAGGGTGGAAATTGCCGAGATACAAAAAAGCGATAAAATGATTAGCAAAAGTGAAAAGACGGGCCAATCTGTTCTGATCAAAGGATAAATTGTGAAAACTTGGTGAAATTCGAAGTATGGAAGGAAGGAGACGTTCTGAAGACATTACAAGCAATATATAGTTGGAGGTCTACAGGTATTTGTGTCTGTGTTGTTTAAGACAGAAGTAATTCATGCAGTGTACACATGAGGGTCCAACGCAATGGTGATAAATCTCTGGGTATTTGTAAGAGGCTTTCTGTGCAGGGCATTCATGTTTAAATCACCAGTGAAATTATGAATGTTGTATTGACTACCGTCTTGATGTCTCATTGGGAATATTAATCTTGTGTAAGTAATCCGAAGTGCCTCTAAAAAAATCTGATCATGTCAACCTTCAGCTTTAAACTGTTTATGGAAAACTGAATGTAATTTTTCGCTTATTTTATGTGATATTAACAACAAATCTAAAATCCCTTTTTTTTCAACCTCAAGCGGTCCCTTTCATGATATTTTGTAGACCCACTGTCCCAAGCACCTAACGAAGAATAGTTGGAGCATGAGAATTTTTCGTTCTATATAAATTAATCTCTGAAAGTCGAACTGAAAAATGTAAAGGCACTTACACACAAACACAGACACACACAGTCTGAGGAAATTCTTAGTTACTAAAATAAACGAACGGAAAAAATGAAACGATATCGAAGGAGCCGAAACAAGGATCCTCAATTATAAACTGACATATTTGAATGACTTTGTTAAGTTAGAAATCATTATAAGGCGACCAAGAAAGGCCAAAAGTTCAAGTTCAAATGAGACAGTCAGAGAGAGAGAGAGAGAGAGAGAGAGAGAGAGAGAGAGAGAGAGAGAGAGAGAGAGAGAGAGAGAGATTTGTGAACTTTTCATATTAAAGACACATACGAAAGAGAATTCCGCCGACACACGGGTACCAGATGGATCTAATTTTGATGCTGCAATATCTAGGACGTGCAACTGGTTAAATAAGGAAGCAAAAAGTTATGTATCGCATTACACAAATCTGACGCCATTGGTAGAGTTATGAGGGAAAGATGACGCCACTAAGAGAGCCTCTGATTACTGGCCACGAACTTTTGATGCACGTATATTCATATGTGCATGCATAAATAAATATTAATGTATAACAAGTAAAAAATGCGCCGAAGTTTCTTCGGCACAATCGAGTTTTCTGTACAGCGCATGATGCTGTATGAGCCGCGGCCCATAAAGCTTTCAGCCACGGCCCGGTGGTGGCCTGTCCTAAAGCGTTGCCAGAAGCACGATTATGGCTAATTTAATCTTAAATAAAATAAAAATTACTGAGGTTAGCGGGCTACAATTTGGTATGTTTGATGATTGGAGGGTGGATGATCAACATACCAATTTGCAGCTCTCTAGCCTCAGTAGTATTTAAGATCTGAGGGCGGACAGAAAAAGTGCGGACGGACAGACAAAGCCATCTCAATAGCTTTCTTTTACAGAAAACTAAAACATACTAAACCTATATATATATTAACGCGTATAAAAGTGTACATTCACAATGCATATATGCATACTGTACATGCTGTGATGAAAATCATTAGCCTTCAAAGTGATTCAGAGAGAGAGAGAGAGAGAGAGAGAGAGAGAGAGAGAGAGAGAGAGAGAGAGAATACTTGAAGGCGAATGTGATAGCATGATTCATGCATGACAGGAGAGGAGTCGTCTTCACCTACAACTCATGAATGAAGGCAGTTGTATATGGCTGGGAACGAGTCTCACTCTCCGACCACCGGGGTAGGCTTTTCCTTCGTCATCTTAAGTGGCATTCTCTCTCTCTCTCTCTCTCTCTCTCTCTCTCTCTCTCTCAGGGAGGGGAGAGTACTAGATCATTCTCTCTCTTCTCTATCTCTCTCTTACAGGGAGAGTACTTGATCATCCTTGCTCTCTCTCTCTCTCTCTCTCTCTCTCAGGGAGGGGAGAGTACTAGATCATTCTCTCTCTTCTCTATCTCTCTCTCTCTTACAGGGAGAGTCTTGATCATCTTGCTCTCTCTCTCTCAGGGAGAGGGAGAGTACTAGATCATTCTCTCTCTTCTCTATCTCTCTCTCTCTCTTACAGGGAGAGTACTTGATCATCCTTGCTCTCTCTCTCTCTCTCTCTCAGGGAGGGGAGAGTACTAGATCATTCTCTCTCTTCTCTATCTCTCTCTCTTACAGGGAGAGTACTCATCCTTGCTCTCAGGGGGGAGAGTATGGATCATTCTTAATCATCCTCTCTCTCTCTCTCTCTCTCTCTTAATCATCCTTGCTTTCTCTCTCTCTCTCTCTCTCAGGGAGAATACTAGATCATTCTCTCCCTTTCTCTATCTCTCTCTCTCTCTCAGGGAGAGTACTTGATTATCCTTGGTGCTCTCTCTCTCTCTCTCTCTCTCTTCTTGAATGCAAAACTAACACAACATAAGCACGCGAGTACCTTACACACTGATGGGACTGTGTGTGTGTGCGTTGGCGTTAGCGTCAGTATAGGTGTTTGCGCAACGCAGTCATGTGTCTGATAGAGAAACCTATATACATAAACAGACAAATAATGGTCTAGTGTGATTAACTCTCCCGTGAACAGGTGGCTTTGATCAGCTCTTAAAATACCAGAACGAGCTGAACACTTCAGAATACAAGTCAGTAATGTTCTATTATTAATATTTAAAACTTTTACTGCTTTAACTTTACATTTTACAGAATTTACAACACTGGCCCATTTTACACACACATAATGTATACATACATACATATATATACATACATACATATGTATTTGTAATAGCCACAATGCCCTCTTAACTTTCTCCAATTCTTCGCGCTTTTTTGGATACGCTTGTCACTACAAAGCCTTAAGATCCAAGTGCAAGAAATATGAAGAAATTCTGATGTGCGGTAGCGGGAAACGAAATCGGGTCCGCTAATCAGAACAAGGTGCCATAAAATACAAACCTACAAAATATAAAAAAAAAAAGAGATTATACAAAATTCTTCTACTACAACGGCAAAGAATAGGGAAAAGAAAAATAACGGAATCGATATACAAGCACTTGCGTGCTGTTTATTATTCTGGAAGATGGGGAAAAACCAGTGGTGCACCCCTACAGGTACAATCGATTATAAGTTAGGTGATGATGCTCTAAGGAATGGCTGAAGGCTTTAAGACGTGGCAGTATCAAAGAGGCAGATGGGTCTCTGCCGAAGTTGTGGCCTCAGGAGGGCAAAAGCTGCATTATAAGCATAAGGAAGCGAACACTGAGTGAATGTATATTGAAAAAGGAAAAGTGGAAGCTGTTGGAACTTAAATATACTCTGATTACCCTTGGAGGAGGGAGCATGGGGTGGGGTTGGGGGCCCCTGAAGCTGGATTAGGGCCATTTACAAGCGGTGCCAAACTTATCATTCTGGTGGAAAAACTAATGAGAAAAAGGAAGCTACTTGATGATTGAACGGTTTCAAATGATCTTCACAGTATCGAATTTGTGATAAATATACACATGTTCCAATGGTTACTGTCCTCAAATATTCCCTAAGCATAATAATGAGAAACGTAGTTTATGAGTTGAAACATCTTCGATCACTATATCAGGTCAAGGGTGGGTATTTAATAAATCATAAACCCTTTTCCATCACAGGTGGTCAAAGCTCCTCACTGAGAGTCCATCGTATTCAAACACATGACATTGTTTACGTTTCCAGACAGTATAAATATGCCACAAGTGACTGTGAATGCAACCCTCCTTTATTGTAAATGGTGACACGAAGAGTGTTGTTCCGCCTCTCAGTAGTAATAACGAAGTAAACACAATATTTTTCTCTCAAGGCTACTGAATAAAAAATGTAAACTTTGCTTGTCAGCAAACTTCATAATCTGAGAACTTCAAGCATCATGATGACGAGATCAAAGATATGGCAGTGCAAGTTGTTAGCTGCGACCACACCTTAACCTTCAATGTCAAACAGACAATACATTTTTGAATGACTTGGACACTGAAGAAAAGACGAGGTTGTAAAAAGGCCAACAAAAGTGAAACATGAATCGAGTCTTCGGGATTAGTTATTGTGAGAGAAAGAGAGAAGATGAATTCGTAAAATGCCTAGCAGGTGTTCGGATGACCCCTAACTTGGAAGGAGCGACAAGGAGAGAGTTAAGAGCGAAAGTTTATTTCAAGGAAGTTGCTGGGGTTAGGACCAGATCTCGGTGCAAGTTCATGGGGTGCAGCTAATGATTCGAAGGTATTCAGAATACGGGTTCCATCCTTAAATCAGCAACAGTTATTCCCAAGGTATGGTGCTTTCGATATTAAACAATATTTGTTTGTAAGTGTGTGTGTATATGTGTATATATATATATACATATATTTATGTATATATTATACACACATATATAATATATATATACTGTATATACATATATATACAGTATATATATTATCATCACTTCCAATTGAGTCACTTATGTATTTCCTGTGCTTTATCTTCCACAAATCTTCCCTATCTATCTCCAGCTCTCTTCTCATTGTTCTCATCCAAGTAGGTCTATGTATATGTATATGTATATATAATATAATATATATATATACATATATATATATATATATATATATATATATATATATATATATATATATATATATGTGTGTGTGTGTGTGTGTGTGTGTGTCGCGGAAAGGAGGGGGTGGGGGCGCACGCGTAGGTGTGAGCATCTGTTTGCTTCAGAGGAATAAGTTGTTATACACCAATGCTAGAGATTCCACGGTGAAGCAACACAGACCCCTCTTGAGCACATAGTAAGGCAACCAAAGAAAAAATCCTTTGAATAAAAAGTATATACAATGCATTTACAAATAAAAAGATATGCAAAATACACTATAAACCAACTAAATATAAGAATTTTTTTTTATTCAATGTTGATCAATAGTTACGTTCCCTAGATATATGAAGCTACCCTAGTTAAATGAAGCTAATGAATGTGCTTTCATGTAATCAAGTTTACTTGCAACTTTATTCCGTATCAAGTGAGGAAATCCATTAAGACGGCGGTTATTGACAAAATATCGACATTTGAATATAAAGTCGCGGCCATCCATGCAAACCAAAGTAAATGTACAGAATTCTGAACATTTGACACCTAACGTCATGATACTAGCTGTATGTATGTATATATATAAATATGTATATATATGTATATGTATTTATAAGCGGAGATAATTCTGCGAAACGCTGTAATGACGCCATCGCAAGGCATCATAGCGGCTTTGTGGATCTTGGCGCGCCATCTATTTACAGTGATCATCTTTGTACCCCGTGGCTGTGGATGTATTATGCGTTAAAATGGAGTGGTATTGAATGAATTAGAAAATAAGTTAATGCTGCTAATCAGTGCTTCATCACTTACAAGAAGTATTAGTAATACGACTTTTTTTTTCATGATAAGATGGACCGAAGCAAGCTGACGCGTTAGAAAACAAGGCCGGAGTTCAATTCCCCCTGCCGGCTGATGAAGAGTTAGAGGAATTTATTTCTGGTGATAGAATTTCATTTCTCGCTATAATGTGGTTCGGATTCCACAATAAGCTGTAGGTCCCGTTGTTAAGTAACCAAATGGTTCTTAGCCACGTAAAATAAGTCTAATCCTTCGGGCCAGCCCTCTCTAGGAGAGCTGTTAATCAGCTCAGTGGTCTGGTAAAACTAAGGTATACTTAACTTAATTAGAAAACAAGATGATAAATACATCTCCCTTCTGTGTGATTTTTAAGCTGGCCAAAGAAACGTTCAGTTACTGTAAAAGGTTATCTAAAAGTAAAAAGCATATCGCTAAATCACTGAGGTGTTAGTGGCAGAGAAGATAAATACATACTGCTGTGTACAGTCCTATTGTATTGATGTGAGCAGACTACGTATCTTTTCTTATCTCGGTAATAAATAATGTGATGCCTGGACAATGCAAATTTGTTTTTGCAGATAGCCAAGAAAACCACTTTTTGCCGACCAAATTATAAATAATTGTTTCACTATTCACAACAGTCAGCGTTTAAACCTTTCATGGTGATTACCAAGTAGCTGAGAAAGCTAGTGTGTAATACCAACAGAACTGTTCAGTTAAGGTGCCATACTCATTTTAGCTTGGTTTAAATGTTATATTTTTAAAGCTTATTGCCTTTTTATTAAGATACAAAGTGCTTTGGTACTTTTGAATATTTCGAAATCAGATGTTACCAATTTCACTGAATCATTCTCTACCAGAAAAAATAAGAGTATGAAATACAAACAACAAAAATTCTCCTCTTTCTTTCATATCAGCTTTAGTTTTTTTTTTAGCCTTTTCGACCGCGAAACAAAAAAATGTCATTTATAAACGTACCAAATCTGTGGAAATTCATTCGCAAACACTAAACATCAGGTTGTAAGTTTACCCATTTACTTATTCATTTTTTCTACAAAACAATATGTTTATTTATGAAGCCATAGTCTACTACTGGCATCTCCAGTCCTGAGCATATCTAAAGCCGCCACCGAATCTCGAACTTGACTGAGGTAGTGATTCCAGAGGATTGGTTAGATCTAATACACTGCACTTTGATCGGAATAGTTTGTTATAGGAGATAAAAAAAACAGCAGTGTAAAACTTGTAATTTTCTATGGAAAACATGTAAAAAATAATTTTGAAAATGGAGAATTATGATTAAGAAAATATAATTTTTTTAACATACGCTTCATTTCGTTACAAACTTTTTTGAGCATTTACAAGTCTCATAAAGTGGAGAACGGACGTTCCCCTACGCAAGTGTATTAAACATGCGGTGTTTTACATAAAAATACAACATTTTGCTAAAATTTCAATTGTTGTTGATAACAAGAGTGAGTTGGAAAGCAAAACGGAGTGTAAACAGCTGATTTTAGTAGCAGCTTTCTCTCTCCCTCGCCAAAAATGCATGAAATGGACAAAAATGCATGAAATGGACGAAAAAAATGAATTAGAAAGATAACTGTTCCCTTACTGGGTTAATCATTCAGTATCAGGATAATCCAGTGAAAGTGAAGATTCGCAGGGCTACACAAGTTAGGCAGTTTACACATTACTCAGGTGTAATCTAAAAACAATAAACAAAATTAAAAGGTACTGAGCAGTGGCGTCAGTATCGGGGTAAGTATTTATAATATGCAGCTCTGCTTTGTAAAAAAAGTTAAGTATATCTAAGTTTAACCAGACCACTGAGCTGGTTAGCTCTCCTAGGGCTGGCCCGAAGGATTAGACTTATTTTACGTGGCTAAGACCAAACTGGTTACCTAACAACGGGACCTACAGCTTATTGTGGAATCCGAACCACATTATCCAGAGAAATTAATTTGTATCACCAGAAATAAATTCCTCTAATTCTTCATTGGCCGGTCGGAGAGTCGAACGCTGGGCCAACAGCGTGCTAGCCGAAAGCTCTACCCACCCCTCCAGTGTAGAACTTAAGTTCGTAAATATTTTAAACACTGCTTTTCAACGAAAATTGTGAAAATGGTTACTGTTTTACAGCCATTCAGATTCTATTTGCAAGGCGAAAAGCGCCGGCATCTCATCTCCCACGTCCCCCTTCAGTACCAAAAGTTGTGTACCTTAGTTTAACAAAACCACTGAGCTGAGTAACAGCTCTCCTAGGACTGGCCCGAAGAATTAGATTTATTTTACGTGGCTAAGAACCAACTGGTTACCTAGCAACGGGACCTACAAGTTATTGTGGAATCCGAACCACATTACAATAAGAAATGAATTTCTATCACCAGAAGTAAATTTCTCTAATTCTTCATTGGCCGGTCGGAGAATCGAACGCGGGCCCAGCAGATCGCTGGCCGAGAACGATACCAACCCCTCCCATGAGGAACTTTCGTCAGTATCAATGAAGAAAACAATCATCCTTTGGGAATTAAGGTAGTTAAGGCTACTAAACTACCGACTACAGCAGGGGAAGGATTCAATTATTTAGTCATAAGCAAGGATGCGTAACTGCCTATTGTTAATTGTACTCTCTATGGTTCCTACAGTTAAGAGACAACTGTCCCGCCATTTAACTTTTATTTTTCTTATTTTCAGATCTTCAAAATGTTTGGGTGTAATGAAGGCAAAATTTAAAGCGACATTCGTAACTGTAAAGAAAAGAAACCAACCTTTGTACCTTTCAAAAGTATCGCAGAATTAAAAATTCTCATCACAAAAGTGAATTCTGAGTGCCTACTTCATAACGGCATTCTCTGGTGCAATTCTTGGAATTCGAAGACGAAACAACTTTGACCCTATCCATCTCTTAACGTCCCCCCAAGCCCCTTCCCTTCCTTCATCCTCCCTAATCACACTAGCCGGGTTCCTCAATGGACGGGTGGGTATCGTTCTCAGCTAGCACTCTGCTGGTCCCGCGTTCAATTCTCCGACCGGCCAATGAAGAATTAGAGGAATTTAGTTCTGGTGACAGAAATTCATTTCTCGTTCGGATTCCACAATAAGCTGTAGGTCCAGTTGCTAGGTAACCAACTGGTTCTTAGCCACGTAAAATAAATCTAATCCTTCGGGCAAGCCCTAGGAGAGCTGTTAATCAGCTCAGTGGTCTGGTTAAACTAAGGTATACTTAACTCTTTTTTTATTTTTTTTTTTACCACCAAGAGCTCTATAGCTCTGTGTTAGAAAACTAGGTACTTCCATGAACCAAGGAAGGATACGAATTAAATTTCAAATTTTAATTAGACTTTTTTTTTGTTAAATAAGAGATAACCTCCTTGCTAACTACATAACATTACCAGCAATTTGAATCAGTGGAATTCCACAGCTGTAGTTCTGTTTCTAGGACGCAACAAGGAGTAAAACAGTTCTCTTTATTAAGACCGCTTTCAGTGTTGGAACTAACAATTTGCAGTTCATAAGAATCTTTTAGGTGCCAGAAAAACTATAATTACTGCTAACACAAATTTGAATTCAGACATTAATTATGGGATCTGAAAATACGATAATGAAAAGCATATAATGATTTTACTGTACTCTCATTTTACTGAACAACGTCGCAGCATATGACACATGAGCTTACACCCTTGCCTTGCGTATGTCACGACTGCAGTGACAACCAGTGGCAGTATTGCTTCAGTTCATTTCTATAATGTGAGACTATATATATATATATATATATATATATATATATATATATATATATATATATATATATATATATATATATATATATATATATATAGACACTATATATATATGTATACGTATATATATATACACATATTATATATATATATATATATATGTATGTATGTAAATCAGCTTCTTCGCCTCCAGAGACACGTGATATTAAGGGCCTCTGTGAAACCCCGCTCATCTCCAGCCTCTCTTCTCATGGTTCTCATCCAAATAGGTCTGGGTCATCTAACCCCACTGGTAGTACCAACAGGAACTCAACTATCATTACCACTCTGCCCAGAGTTATGCGAAAGACATGTCCAAGGCAACTCCATCTGCCTTTTACCATTATATCAGCTACATATGGGACCTCCGTAATTTCCCTCTTGGTATAATGGCTAACTCTATCCCGTCATTTGACTCCTAATATTTATATTAAGGATTTATTCTCAAATCAACAAAATCTTTGAGATATCTAGAGTTGCACTGTCATGCCATGATTCATGCTCGTACAATAATAGGCTACAGATCGTACTTGACGATGTCTAATCTCCTCGGTTGCACTTCCGGCCGCCTGGTTAAAAATCAATAATATATATATATATATATATATATATATATATATATATATATGCATATGTGTATACACTATATGTGTGTATGTATATATATATATATATATATATATATATATATATATATGTATATACATATATATATATATATATATATATATATATATATATATATATATATATATATATATATATATATATATATTAGATATATCAACGACTGCTACCGTCCAAAAAAACTAAATGGGACCCTGCGTCAGCTCTGGTCAAGAAAAGACTCTTAAAGAGTATTTCTCCGTGGAGTAATGTGCATATGGTGAAAATTATACATACATATATATATACACATATATTTATATAGTACATATGTGTGTGTGTGTATGTTTTTGTATACAAATTAACTTTTTAAGGAGGGCGGGAAATTTCAGGAAATGTCATAAATTTGGTCAGTCTTTACAATTAATAATGAATCATTTCTTGGAGTTTTTAATAATTTTTTTGTGACTGATTGTATTCGGAGCGCTAATAGCTGAAGAACTGGCTTAAATCTAACGTTTAGAAATTTTATTATGGCAACAGCATGATTCATGCCATGCACTATATATAATCAATTTACTGTAGAACGTAGCAAAGGATATTAACAAGACTAGGCGAAATGATTTATGACTGTGGAGAAAAAATAAGCTAGAGTGAAAAATGCCCAGTAATGATACGACAGAGATGAGATAATACCAGAAGGATATCAAAGGGCGCTGAGTAACTCTAGCACACAGGAAAGAGTGGGTCGCGTTCTTCTGAAGCAACGTAAATCATTTTTGGAAACGATAAGCTCGGAGTCCAATTGCAACATCATACTGAGCTGATTTGATTAGATAACATCATCTCAAGAGCCAACGAAAACTCGCAAAAGGCGCGCAAACACACATACAGAAATACACACACACACACACACACACACAAACACAAATAACTAGCTGCAAACAAAAGTGTCATCACAAACCACTTTTAATTTGAAATATGATGAAACTAAAGGAAGAAAACATGGAAATATATTATCTCTAATAAACACTTCACAAAATATGTAAAACGCTGTTAACCATCTTGTTCTCTTATCTGCTCAAGCCGTTAATCATTTGCTACCAACCTTACAGTGACAGAAAGAAAAATGAGAGAGAGAGAGAGAGAGAGAGAGAGAGAGAGAGAGAGAGAGAGAGAGAGAGAGAGAGAGATACTTAATATAGATTTCATCATTATCATTAACTTTAAATAGCAATTAATTCAAAAGTTATCTAAAATTTAAAACTGTTCTAATAAACAAACAAAAATTACAAAGATAAAACAGCATAAGCAAAGAAAGTAATGAACATAAGTATGCTGTTCTAGAGTCAAAATATAATGAGACTTTGAAATCATATTGATTTGACAGTCTAACTAAAAACTAATTCCACTGAGGCCGAACTTCCAGAATATCAGAAGTTAAACCTGGCTGAACAAAAATACACGAACCTTACAATTAACATGATACTCTCAGAGTTCCTCCGAGAAAATAAACGAAATTTTTTCCTAAATTTTTCATTGGGGAAAAAACGTTGATTTTGTAACCACTTGTAACTCTCAGCCAACTGCACTATGCTCGTAGTTAGAACTTTTTTTTTTTCGACTGGTGCAGCTCAAAATGAGAAAAGATGCATCTGTACTTCCTAGCCTATCTGCCTGCAGCTGCTAAAGCCTCTAAATAGATCCAGTAGGAGTTGCCGAACTTTATTTTTTCACTTGGAGGGAAAACATCTTTCCATATTTTGCAAAACTTTATGCAGTGTATAAATCCAGGCTCGTGTGGTAAGAGTTTCTGATCTCTGGGGAAATTCTCAAAACCTTCAGTTTCATTTGGGTGAAGAGACCATTCCCTAAGGCTTTCTTTTCTTAGCTAATTATTCTCCCTTAGAATCATTTGCTTTGTCACATATTTTATGTTGGCAAGATCCATAAGGTTCTTCTTTTCCTGAATGTCAAACAAGGCATGCGGCCTTGACTCAATTTAGTCATGATTAGAGAAGGAATTTGCAGATGAGCTGGTCCCCTAAACCTCGCAGTTATTTTTATCTTATTGTTGGTCCTGTCATTGCCATTCATCTTAAGAAATTTATCCACCTATAATTCTTCCATTCTTGATCACATTTACTGCTAAATCACGAACGCAGCTTCCTTGAATCGTGAACCACTGGAGGTTATCTTTAGTGTAGAACTGTATTGGATAATAAGTGAAAATTAAATAAAATATTACAAACTAACGGTAGCCATTGCTTTAACAATTAGGCAAGTAATTTTACATTTCTAATTTGCCTGGCCATCAGATCTGATATCAAAAAATAGGATAAAAATAACCAAGGATTCTATAAGTACGCCCTTGAAGTATACTACTGTAAGACTGCAGAATCCCAAGTAACTAGGGCAAATCATGGTCTAATATATGAGGAAAGTTTGTTAATAACACAACAACAATAACAATATTAATAATCACCCTAGAAATAGCGAAGAAAGACGTACATCAAGTACAAAGCATCCCATGAATAATAAATTCCCGGAGACACTCGTTCCATCAGTCACCAATTCGTGCTAAGGGCTTTAGATTCAACCAGTCTAAAATGTCGTCTCACTGGTCAATCAGACACACGTCGCCTCGCCCGTGAGAACTCATTTAATCACTCAACCAATCCATCAATAAATCAACCACAATGATCAACCAATTGAGCGAAACGTTATCCAGACTAGCCATCAAATTCTCACTTATCCTCCTCCTTGCTAACTTCTGTGCATGCAGCATGCATGAAAAATGCTTACGTTCAGTATGTACATCACCAAAAATATCTAATATCTATTGAATCCTTTTCTGTTAGAAAATATAGTTTTCAAAATATCTTTTCAATCACGACGAAGGTTATATGCAACACCTATAAAATACCCACAAGGCAAATACTGAGAAATTTTTTTCACAAGTAGTAACTGTCATTATTGCAAAACATATTAGTGCCAAAATTTTAAGAGCAGGTTCAATGGTTGCGTAAACTTCTTATAAGATGCGAGAAAGCTCCAATCAATGCTTACCTGTTTCTTAAACAAGTCTTAATGAGCATTACACAA
>NC_089754.1:17262802-17270302 GCF_040412425.1 Macrobrachium rosenbergii
CGCAAAAGACTTAACCAGCAGCAATGAAATGGTTTACGTCAAAAATAGTACTTCACTACCAACATTTATCACTTATAGTGCACAATTCTCCAACGGAGATATACCGAGAATTCAAAAATCACATTTGTAGCTTCATAAAATTGTAAATAAATCACGGTGTGATTTTTCAACCGTGTTAAACAGAACTCATGTGGGTCATTGTCTGGCAGGTACAAAATTAAAGGGACACAGGAGCTCGGTAAAAAAAAAAAAAAACAAAACTTTCCTAAACGGGACGGGTAAAAGCAGTACGACATCTCGGCAAAAGACTTATACCTCTCTTGATGGCTCAATGGTTTACGCCAACTGGAGTAATCATCGCGGGTTCGTGAGATTCCATTTATCACTTATATAAATTCTCACTTTTGAGAATACAGGGATTTCGATATTAAGCGACATTTGTAGCTTCATGATTGTATATAAATCACGGTGTGATAATAATTTCATAACAAGAGCTGCGTGTTCCAAAAAATGAACTGTCATGGCGGAGGTGGGTCATTGTCGAGGCTAGTACATTCCCCGCTCACGACGGGTAAAAAGTACGACATCTCGGCAAAGACTTATACTCTCTTGATGGCTCAATGGTTTACGTCAACTTCCAGAATAGGCTTTCGTCGCGGGTTCGTGTCCCCACGATTCCAAATTCATTTATCACATATAAATTCCTTCGGCGACAATTCTCCAACGGAGATATACCGAGGTAGCGTGGATTTCGATATTAAGCGACATTTAATAACTGTAGCTTCATGATTATATATATATATATATATATATATATATATATATATGACGACAAAAATGCATAAAGACGTATAGTAAAATTTTAAATTACTGATCTGCTCAGAAAAAACAAATTTTTTCTTCCTTAAAAAAAAAAAAAAGAGAGAGAGAGAGATCAGAGTTTGAGATCTGCTACGAAAAGCCAACAGCCTGGTTATCATCATTACGACGGCGAGTAACTATGCGACTGCTGTCGGTGCTTTGTAAGAGTCAACACACGTACACACTGGAATGTATGTGCATAAAGCTGTCCCTCCACCACCTCCTCTCTCTCTCTCTCTCTCTCTCTCCTCTCTCTCTCTCTCTCTCTCTCTCTCTCTCTCTACTGAAGGCAACTTAAGATAACATACATCACCACATTACAATTCCTGATAATGAAAAGGCATTGGCCAGGCACATGAAAATGCTCATGAATGAAATAACATAATGCTGCGAACGACAACAGTCACACGCCACTAGCCTGAGCAAAACAAAAAACGACGGCGTCCTTAAAAAACACAGCCCTTATAACCTCATAGCTAGCAACATATGACTTAGTCACGCGTTACCTACCCTCTGACTACACAGGAATGGAATTATTCTGCGCCCCAGAAATTCAGCGAAGTTCGGTGTTACTTTCAACTTTTTCCCGCATGTAAAAAATGATATCATTCTTAAAATTATATCATTCTAAATTGATATCATTCTAATTCACTGCCTGTATTTTTTTCCTTTTATATTATTCCTAAGAAAAGAAGTATGAGATGTTTTAGCAAACTAGATAGAGCAACATTATCGTGTTAATATTGTCTTCCCCAGTTCTTCTCAGCTCAGGATCTAAAGATATTATGCATGGGACTACATCTAAATTATTAATCGAAAAACAGAAGAGCAAATAATCTTGACATGCACTATAATCAAGGAGACACATTTCTTGATGGTTCTGCTAACGGGAACCAATACGCTTAAAACATTCACGTCAGGATCAGCAGAATAAAAACAAAGACCAATTTACAGGTTAATAGCACGGTAGCAAGAAATATTTATTTTTACATGATACTTATATGTTCACTACAACGCAAATCTTTGTTGCACCATAGCAAAAAACTATAATCATTTGAGGTATTCGAAGAAGTGAAATTCTCATTTTCGAAAACCGATAAAGTTGATTATAAATTACATGAAAGCGCAGTATGCAAGTATCTAAGAACAACATACGCCTACGCAATATATTCTTAGCTGAAATAACAGACGTTGCTGTATCGTCACGACTGACTGTACGCAGTTGCGCTTTGCACCCAATGTCATGCCATCAACTGTAAAGCACTGGGCGAAGCTATACTGGTGCATATAGAACTCAAATTAATACAGACCACACGTCTTTTCAGTTTTAAAAATACGTCATGACCTCATCACCTTCAACCCCCTCAAATTTTGTGATCTAATATCTATTATTAGACCGGTCTGAGATCAATAATATCTGTTTCTTGGTCTACGGTATAGCAGAATTCTAAAAGAGCATCATAAATCATTACAGAATGGCTAAGGTTGTAGCGAGACCACAAGGTTATGTCAATAGTAATTCTATCTGTCTATCTATCTCTCTCTCTCTCTCTCTCTCTCGCTCTCACTATCTATCTGCCTTTCTATCTATATCCCTACAGATACATACATATATATATATATATATATATATATATATATATATATATATATATATATACATACATATATATATATATATATATATATATATATATATATATATATATATATATATATATATATATATATATATATATATATATATATATATATATATATATATATATATATATATATATATATATATATATATATATATATATATATATATATATATATATATATATATGTATATATATGTGTGTGTGTGTGTGTGAATGTATGTATACAGATATATGTGTGCGTGTGTGTGTGAGCATATGTATATGTTTGATGTAATAATGACTATTCAAATAACATCAATAAGGAAGAGAGATGTATATTTATTTGACATGATAGCGTCGAGATTTTGGGATGGAGGGCGAGCTTCGTTGTTACAGCAGCATTTGCTTCCTATCCTTTGCTATGCCCTAAAATAAACTTTGAATGATGCCACTGCGTCATTAACGGGATTATCATTTTATACACGAAACTGTACGTTTCTCGTGGACAGGTCGGTACCGTTCTCGGCTAGCACTTTGCTGGCCCACGTTCGAGTCTCCGACCGGCCAATGAAGAATTAGTGGAATTTATTTCTGGTGACGGAAATTCATTTCTTGTAATGTGGTTCGGATTCCACAATATGCTTTAGGTCCCGTTGCTGGGTAACCAATTGGTTCTTAGCCACGTAAAATAAATCTAATCCTTCGGGCCAGCCCTAGGAGAGTTGTTAATCAGCTCAGTGGTCTGTTTAAATTAAGGTATACTTAACTTAAACGAAACTGTAGCTCTTCATAATAAACTTCCCAATGGGTTCAAGGTGAAGACTAGTGGTACAGAACAAGAAAAAAATCTTTCATCAGCCCTAAATTCGACAAATTCACTAAACCCTGAAAGTTACCTAAAAACAGAAAGGCAATATCAAAGCAGAAAATCTGATTCCTCTTTGACTAGAGCCTATAATCACAGATACTTACCAGTCTCCTGACGTCACTCGAAAAACGCAACGTTCATGAATCATTAGGTTTTATAAAGAGCAAATCAAGAGATCAAGAAAAGAACTTGGTGTGATTGTCATCGCATCAATATACTGCTTTCAAGACCGAGCTACTACCTAAAAGTGACAGCATTCTGTATAATGAGCACTGTGGTACAATCTACGGTTAAACTTTCTTATAATAAGAACAGGGCTGGTTTTACCATCTATTAAAAACAAGTTCTTCGGACACTCAGACCTCCTTTGGTTTCCAGAGCCAATTCAAATACAATAATTCAATTTCCCACACCAACTTTGGAATCGCACGCGTACCATACAAATAAGGGAAAAAAATTCTAGAAACAAATGGCCCCAAAAGTACTTCACTACCAGCAGTGCAATGAGAATACGGAGTAAAAAGGGTTTTACAAGCCTTACAGCTAGTTTCAGCTGGCAGGTACAAAATTTACTAAAGGGGACACAGGTAGCAACATAATCAAACTGTGAGCAGTAAGGTAATCATGTGAGACCACCGTTCTCACTTTTGAGAACAGGACCAGGGTCTAAACACCCCATTCCAAAAATCAATGTTTAGACCATAAAGGTAAACCGTTTTCTCCTGGGGACTTCCATTCCAGAACCCAGGCACCAGCACCAGAGAAAGGAGGAATGAACGTACGGCTATTACTATTGTCTTGTAAAAGGAACAAGCTTTAAAAAAAAAAAAAAAAAAACGCCTCGGAACAGACTCTGGGAGTGTTCTGCGCGGTAGCAAGTCAAACCAATGATATGACTTCTTCTCATGATTAAGATAGCACTGTCAACTTGAGGCATTGGAACAGAAATCTCTAGATGTGTGAATTCTGACAGCAATGTAATCCACCACTGTTTTAGTTCCTAGAAAGTTGAAAGCCATTAAAACTTCATCTTTCATCGTGTTTTCAGAATTTTAATTTCTTTACCACTTTCCATTTCAAGAAACTCTTTTGATCCTTTTACTCACAGTCTGGATAGCAGGAGTGAATGTACAAATGTACTCATTTTCTCTTTAAAGGAAAATTGACATTTGGATGGAAGGCATGCGCATTAATTACTTCGGGCTTAGCAGTATAATACGAGAGATACCTGTCATAGCATTTAATTCGTCTATAATTATATGTGTGTGTGTATGTGTATAATGCATATATATTTATACAATATAAATAACAGACACACACATATACTGTATATGTATATATATATATATATATATATATATATATATATATATATATATATATATATATATATATATATATATATATAAAATCTACTAGTCACTCTAGTAACAGATACATATGTAATTGTAATAACCACGATATATATATATATATATATATATATATATATATATATATATATATATATATATATATATATATATATATATATATATATATATATATATATATATATATATACATGCACAGTAATATAAAAGAGGGTCTGGACGGCAAGATCCGGCACTAGGGACATTACCTAATTCACGAAGCTAGGGCCTGTGCATCTTGTTTCTACTTACATACGGGCTAATGCTGAGCCAGAAGCTGGGCTAGAAGACAGCAAGTCTAAGAGTGGAGTTTATTGCCAATATGCTATTATAAACACAAACAATGTATGAATGCGAACTGAGTTTCAATTATAGTCATTATTATTCGAACTGCGTCTCAATTATAGTCATTAATATTTCTTGAAGATCTAAACGAATCAGTATTCCGAAACTTTCATAGGGATCGCCTAAAGGATTTGCTCTTAACTTTGATATAGAATACATAAAGCTACAACAGCTGCGCCCTACACGAAAACCCAAAGAAAACAAATAACTGATGATAAAATATACAAACAACTGCCTTTGGTTCATTTTGTTACGACTGCAGCTGACCTCACATTTAGAAGATAAATCCGTAAATCAAACTAACCGCCAGAAAATGGGGACTCGTAATATTTCACGAATAAAATTGAACACTATATTATAGGTGCATATATGGTGAACAAGTGAGACAAGATCTTCGATATGTGAATGTTTTCAAACAATAAAAGAAACAAAATTATCAACAGTAAAAAAAAAAACTCATGAATTTACGAACAGAAATAAAACAAAGTTAGACTTCTGCTCTTTCTGGTTATTCTACTCCCGAGAGAGAGAGAGAGAGAGAGAGAGAGAGAGAGAGAGAGAGAGAGAGAGAGTAGGGTAGTACCATTTTACATTAAGAGCCAGCAGCAGTAAAACACTTTTAAAGTAGACACGGGAGATTAAGGGCTTTGTTTTGACGGGAATGCCTTCACCTCATTATCCGATGCAAGTAACCACAATTGAAGGACCTTCCAAGACACAGAAGAGTTGAGCATTTGAAAGCCTCAAACTGCCTATAAGTACTATATTGTATAACGCATAACTGGGTAAAGACTAGTAATATTTCTATCATGCAGGATTTGCTACATTCTTTCATGAGGAACATTTATGCCAGTCATTTTAAAATCTCTCTCTCTCTCTCTCTCTCTCTCTCTCTCTCTCTCTCTCTCTCAGCGCCTTGCAGACTGGTCCTTCCCATTTACATCAATTGAAGCTGGCTATCATTCTAAAGTAGACCCCACTGGTTAAAAGGTCGTACTGACTTTGATGCAAAAACCTTGTACGCGAGGAGAAGCTAAGGAATAGTAGTATGACGAAACCTGCGAACGCTTTAAATTTATCATGTTGTCTACATACGCATCTGGTTGAATTCTTACTAATCAAAGGTTACCTAAGTTTACAAAAAACCCACATCAAGAAACAAAAGACAATTATGGTACAAGTGTTCCTAGGACTCCTCTCTCTCTCTCTCTCTCTCTCTCTCTCTCTCTCTCTCTCTCTCTCTCTCTCATATATATATATATATATATATATATATATATATATATATATATATATATATATATATATATATATATATATATATATATATATATATATATATGTGTGTGTGTGTGTGTGTGTGTGTGTATGTATGTATATATATACTATGTTTGTATGCCCATGTGTATAAATATACATATATACATAAATATATATATATATATATATATATATATATATATATATATATATATATATATATAAACCACATCAGTGCAGGTAAGTGATTTCCCCATAATACTTGCGACGTAGCAGATTCTAGGGAAGATCAGCAATTTTTCGGAATGGGTAAGACCCTCGCTGCTGTTCAGTAAATGAAACGTTATATAACTCGGTAAGTGCCAGTGAAGGCATCCTTTAAATTTTACGTTTTTTTTTTAGACCCATACCCACCGGGAAATGAGACTCGCTTTCTATTAAATATTATTTTGGGCTAAGTAAAGACCAACTACTCGTTAATTAGTCTAGTTTACAACGTGAAGGTGTAAATTCATTATTCTTGTGTTTCTGCTGAGGGCTGGCTAGCTACCCTTTAATGACAATGAAATACAACAGCCGTTGTATTGCTATACAGAGCAAGGATTTTATAACCAAATCCTTGGTTATAAAATTCTGACATCATCATTCTAACATCACACTAAATACCTTTACAGTGTCGCTCAGAGGTATGTAATTTCGACAGTGGTAACCGGACGTAAGCATAATTCTTCTTATCATTTGAACAATGATACTTGCCAGTTCTGGCTGTCTTTGACAGCTTTGGGCATCCTGAACTGTTTTGTGGGCCCCTGAAATAGCCAATTTGTGTTCCGAATCAATGAAAATTTATGAAAAATAAATCTGAAACAGAGTTCCAGTACTCCAGAGCAATTAGTAATAAGTGTTGCCACCACATCGCATCCGTAAAATTTGTGACCACACATACGGTACAGCGTAGTATTTCAATACAGAGTCCTACATTTCCGCAGTCACTTATATTGCACTTGTATAAAGACTACGCATGGAAATATACTATGGTGTAGATAAAATACAAAATTTCGAAACCCTACATGTAACCAATTCGTGTACAAACGTACGCACGCACGTTTGTGGGCTATAGAGTAGAGAA
>NC_089754.1:17275302-17342802 GCF_040412425.1 Macrobrachium rosenbergii
AACCATTACACGGATTCTCAAAATGTTCCGCCATTTTTAAAACGTTTTGAAACGAAGTTTTCTCGCAGTGTGGCGGGTTGCGAGGGGCTTGCTATCCAGGATGTATAGTAATTTTAATTATAGTAATTTTAATTGAGGGAGAAAAATCTTGGCTTAATGAGCATAATCAATAAGACCGAGAAAAAAAGATGGAATTTTGAGAGATTAATTGGTGCGCCTATATACAGTGTGTGTGTGTGTATATATATATATATATATATATATATATATATATATATATATATATATATATATACATACATATATATATATATATATATATATATATATATATATATATATATATATATATATATACATACATATATACATATATATATATATATATATATATATATATATATATATATATATATATATATATATATATATATATATATATATATATATATGCGCTTCGTCGCTGTAGGATCTCGCGTGTGGGATCGAATCCTGTTATGGAACCCGAAGGTTTCCTCTTTCATTCCCGGCTTGATTAAAGGCTTGTAGAGCTAAGTGAATCCTAAAAAAAAAAGTGTGATGAAGTCGAGAAGTGAAAACATCATTGTAGTTTTTGAAAATACATTCATACTTACAGGAGAGCCAGAAGACGAGGCAAAATTACAGACATTAATATTCCTTGCTCAAATAGAGGCACAGCCGAGCTTTCAGGAATTCAATAGGGTAGTTACCTAGAAAATTACATAAAATGAAATATTAAGAAAACTACACTGACTATCTATGTATAAAAGTATATAAAAACAACCCTAATTACGAAGAGCACTTCAAAATACACAATGATGCAAAGTACAAATATAAAATAAGTGAAATAAAAGAATTTTATAATGAAGCACGGAGAAAGAATATAATCAAGACTGACGTGGAACCAATGGCTAAATAAGAGGAAACTACAAGCTAACCACTAACCATCGAATAAAATCACTGAGCACATAAATTAAAAATGAATAAAAGAAAAATACTCAATGAAATACAAATTGTATTCTGGAGAACGTTCTGTTCAAGTCTGTGGTTAAAAGACATATGGGTAAGATAAGGACTGAAACCAGAAAATTCTAGTTTCAGCTCTTATCTTTCCCACAGCACTTTTCACACAGACACGACCGTATACTCGTAGTTTGGTTTGTACTTTCTTCTTGTTTAGTCATTGTTTCCATGTCATTTTTAATTTTGTCTTGTTATTCATTTGTATACTGTCTTTTGATTTATTTACTGAATATTTTTACTTTCCATCATTGCGTATTTTTTAAGTGTCCGTTATTATTAAGATTGGGTTAAGTACTTTTATATCTAGCTAATCAGTGTCGTTTTCTTACTATTTCATTTTGCAATTTTCATACGTAACTACCTGATAATGGGAAATGTAATGAATTTCCGAAAACCTAAATGTGCCTCACTATGTGAATAAAGAATAATAATGTCTGCAATTCTTCAGTTTTCCACTTATTCCTTTTTATCACCGACATGGCATGATTAAATGAGTGTCACAATTATCCTTAAAGAAGTTCATTTCGGTCATGAATTAAGTGGCTACATTCATGTAGTATCAGAAAAACTGAACAGAACACAACAGAGAGAGAGAGAGAGAGAGAGAGAGAGAGAGAGAGAGAGAGAGAGAGACTGACTTGACTTACCTGTCTCTTCTTCTTGTGCTTTCCGCAGGACAGCCGCTCCGCAAGATTGGTGAGGAGGCCGCACAACGAGATCACAGCGCTTTGCCTGCTGACGTCGCTACCTGAGGAGCTATCGCCTCCAATAACCACCACTCCTCCTCCTCCTCCCCCTCCTCTTCCCCCATCTTCTCCTGCTGCTGCTCCTCCTCCTCCTCCTTCGCCTCCTCCACCAGCACTCCACCTTTGCCCTTGTTCCTCAACCCATTCATGCTCGTTTGTAGCGCTGGATGGGCCACCTCCCATCCACTTCAGACAAGGCATGGTGACTGGAGGAAGAGTGACCTGGAGTCGGGGATGGTAATTCGGCGGCTAATGCAGACTGCGAGAGTTTTACTGGCACTCATAATTGGGGGGAGGAAATGCGCTCACGAGGAGGCCCTCTGGCACTGATCAGGTTACCTTCATTTAGCTTTTTTCTTGATAAACCTTCTTCCCATCATTTCCTTAGATTAACACACAGACACTTAAAATACAGCAATAACAACACCACACTGAGACACTGCAGCACAAAACACTGAAATAATTAGCCTACGAAAGGAAGTAAAAATGTGTATCTAAATCTGTAACACTTATTTCATTTTCTTTCCTAATTATCCTGCGCTAAAAATTCTCCACCAATAAAAACGTGTTCCTTGTTTTCTCAACTTTGCCACTGAATTTTTTATTTTCTTTTTCCAGTATTGTAGTAGTATTTTAAGGAGTCTCAAAATATTCTGTGCTTTTTATAGTCCCCATTTTGTAAATGACTCATGCAGATTTGCAATTACATGTGTCATTCAAAGGTTTAGTTTCATTTTAGGCACACCTGTGTCTATTCAAAACCCTAAAAATAAAACAGAATACTTAACATCGACTTCCCAGAAACACTTTTGGGATTATGTACATTTGTTTATATATATACACATACAGTATATATATATACATTATATATACATACATATGTATATTATACATATATATATATATATATATATATATATATACAAAATTTGTATAAATATATATATATAAAATTATATATAATATATATATATATATATATATATATATATATATATATATATATATATATATATATATATATATATATATATATATATATACACATACACAAACACACACAAGCTTGTGAATACCTTTTTGCTTTTAACAGCATTCACAGCACAAGATCCTATGGAAGAAATGTAGCAAGAAACAAAACTGAATAGCAAGAAAAGGAGTGAAGCTTCCAACCATTAATCATCATTATCCTTCAGTGAATTATTTGAAGTAACTAAAGTGCCAGATTTTTTACTTGAAATCACTTTATGAAAACATTCTCAACGCCCCATAATAAAGTCTCAAAATGATTTTTGAAAATCAAGACGAAGAACCATTTATGCAGAAAGAAACGTAATAAATACCATACAAGTGAAAACTATTTTTTAGACAAAATATATCTATTGGATTGCAGCAATTATTATCAACAGTAACCTAATGGAATTTTTCCCCTGTTTTCTAATGACATAAAAGTGAGCATGCGTATGTGTGATGTGTGTTTATCTATGTATATATATATATATATATATATATATATATATATATATATATATATATATATATATATGCATTATTATTTTTATTACTGTTATTATTAACATTATTTTATGATTATTATTTTTATTCAGAACATGAACCCAATTCACATGGAACAAGCTCACAAGGGCCACTGACTTGAAATTTAGGCTTCCAACGAATATGGTGTTCATTTGAGAGAAGTAACAAAAGGTAATGGGAAAAACAGACAGAGGAGAACAATTATTAGAAAAGAAAAAATAGGGGAGGATGGAATGGAAAATCTGTACGGGATCTGCTAAGTGTTTTCGTTTTACTGGAGTTCAGCCTCATACCCCACCGACTACGCCATTCACTAATCCGCTCCATGCTACGATTGAGACTAAGGGCAGCTTCATAAGTGGAGACTTCACTACGCCCACAAATGTTGCATCATCGGCATATTGAACAATCTTGTTTTCCAGGCCAACAACCATACAACTTGTATACACTAATATTAACAGTGGACCAAGATCACTACCCTGTGGAACTCCATATACAATAGGTCTTGGTTCGCTACAGATCCCATCAACGGTGACACACACACACACACACACACACACACACACATATATATATATACATACATATATATATAACATATTTTTATTTATAACATATTTTTTTATCCACCGAGAGAAGGGGGAATGTGTGCTCCAAGCGTTACTCTTTCTTTCCTACGTACGGCTTCACCAATGGTGACTGACTGGAGCCAGTGCTAGGCTATTCGTCTACGATGATATAAGGATCAGTGACGTGGCTATATATATATATATATATATATATATATATATATATATATATATATATATATATATATATATATATATATATATATATATATATATATATATATATATATATATATATATATATATATATATATATATATATACAGTATATATATATATGTGTAAATAAAATGCATGTTTGTATGGATATTCAGTATATACACACATGCATACATATGTATAACATCAAACCGTTTTCCGCTAATAAGGGATGGCTCCGAACGAATTATAGAACAACTTAACTATCACTGCCATATTCATATTTAAACAGCTGGATCATGATGAACTGCCTGCATATGAAACTTTTGTAATTATACACACACAAACACACACACACGTATACATACATAAATAAATACATATTATATTATACATACATACATACACACACTATATCCATAAAGGACAACTCTCGCCCAATTCACAGAACTTTGAAGCAGTATCTCTCAAAATAATAATAAATGTCACTGGCAGGCAAAGAGCATGCAGCGATCTCCTGCGCCAAGACAAGAGAAGAGAAACAGAAAAGAAAAAGGAGAGGAGCTGATGGTCAATGTCGCAGCACAAAATTCATTCCGCTAAGAGAGAAACGAGGCATGGTCTCGTGTGACAAAACTGGAGCTGTATTTTTTTCGTTTGGGGAATTGGTACCGCCTCCGAGCCCATTGGACACCTCTTCCCGGAAAACACTCGGTTTACATTGCCTGTTATAGGTGGTCTATCCTGTTTGTTTCTCTCTCACGTAAATTAACAAGAACAAAACCGCAAACTAACGGTACCATTGCAGGAGTTCCCTCTCCGGATCTAAGTTAAATATACCTTAGTTTTACCAGACCACTGAGGTGATTAACAGCTCTCCTAGAGAGGGCTGGCCCGAAGGATTAGATTTATTTTACGTGGCTAAGAACCATTTGGTTACTTAGCAACGGGACCTACAGCTTATTGTGGAATCCGAACCACATTATAGCGAGAAATGAATTTCTATCACCAGAAATAAATTCTTCTAATTCTTCATTAGCCGGCCGGAGACTCGAACTCGGGCCCACAGCTCTACCGACTTGCCCAACGAGGAACTCTCTCCGGATCTGAGGCATACACGTCCACAAGAAGGAAACCGCAAAAAAAAAAATAAATAAATAAATAAAAATACATAAATAAATAGAATCAGTATTTTCCGTCACCCAAGCATACAAAGCACATAAACCCCAACGCACATATACCTTCCACATATAAAAATAGGACAAAGTTGAATATGCAGTCAAAGTCATTTAAATGCAGATTCTGAGGCAGTTAAGATGAATATTCGTTATGCACTTCCTATGACGTTACCACGCGCAAATTAGAGAAAAAATTAGCAAACTTTCCTATTTAAATATGGAAATCAAGTGGACTAAAAGACCGAAAATATATGAATGCTTAAATTCTAGGAGTTAAATGATAAAACAGATCTGAATCACGCTATTTGTGCAAAATTATACACCCACTTTCCAAGAAAAAAAAAATCTAAATTACTGTTAAACAGAGTACCTCGCTTCCTCTAAACGGCCAATGCTAAGCTAGTTCGTTTTTCGAAATTATCCCACAAAGGAATAAACTCATAAATTATTCAAGACCACTGGATAATGACTTCTTAATTTTTGCAAATACAGTTCAAAGAAAACTATTCAAACTTGGCTTGATTAAGAAGGGTTTAATATTAAATTCAATCTAGATTTCCCAGAAAGGTTAATAAAAATTTCATGAGAAAAAATTTTCACATTTCACAAAACTAAAAATCTATCTAAATGCTAATGTCGCAACTTGTTTGGGATGAAGGAAACAACTCCATCTAGTGGATGACAACATAACTTCCTTTGCTTAGTTTAAATAAGCCTTCAATTAAAAGATTAAAACAAATTCGCTCTGTTACACCAGGACTCAATCTAAAGGATTACACAGAGGCCGTTCAACAGTAAGTATAATTTACTGTAGAAAATGATAGTGTAATCTGAATGAATCCAATAAAATTCACCTAAAGGAATTAAGAACTGTATATGATAGTACAAACTCAAATTAAAGTGTAGATCCTTAATTCTTCTGGATGATGGAAAACGCCATCAAAGGAACTGAATCACAACCTCTTGTGGGTGACTGAATTAAAATGATTCTTTTGCATAGCTGAGCAAGACCTACGTTCAAAGGATTACATAAAAACCTTAGCAGATGACCTAAAAAAAAACCTTAGCAGATGACCTAAAAAAAAGTATAGAGATAAAATACATATTTTGAATGTCTGGAACAAAACTCAAGGAAATAATGTAAGCTTAACATTACGATACATAAAAACTACGTTTAATACTTTATAAATAACGTTTGCATTACTAAAACGGGAGAATGGATAGACTGAATATGTTTCTACGAAGCAAGTATGCAATCAAGGATGACATCTAGAATTTTTAATACGTTGCGTGCAGTTAAAGGAACATTGTCAATGAAAAGATCTAAGCGTAAAGAATCCAAATTATTGGAACTAATCCATCAAACAGTACCAGTAAATATAATTGCCTTCTTTTGAGATCAAATTCGTTTGGCACTATTCCTTGAACCAAGAGGTCATTCAGTTCTCTGGTAATATTATTGCTAAGCAAAGGAATTGGCTTAACTCAGGTGTTACAGATCAATAAATCATACCTTCTCGTTAATTTTTTTCCCCCGAAAGTTTTTAGTTAAAACTGGAGCCAATTCATACTAGCGCTAACAGGTGTCTCGGTTATTGCTAAGGTAAATACTTGTAAATTTATTACCGCCCCTAACAACTGTGCCGTAACAAATAACATCACAGTGCATTTCCAGCACCATAACTGAGAAAAGAGGCTCTAGCATCTACTACCC
Organism: Macrobrachium rosenbergii; assembly: GCF_040412425.1. NCBI lineage: Eukaryota > Metazoa > Arthropoda > Malacostraca > Decapoda > Palaemonidae > Macrobrachium > Macrobrachium rosenbergii. Next base: position 17,282,288 of record NC_089754.1, read on the forward strand.
ACAAGGGAACAACAGAACATGGCCGTAAAACTATAAATCCTCTTGGTACCAATAACTGAATGGGATAGAAACGAAGAACTATCAATGTTAAGATAAATATTGGCGATCAATATGGCTGAACATACCCTACTAAACATACAAAGTTAAATATATGGCGACATACGACTCTGTTATACTACGAAAGATTTACCAAAAGAATACAAACCTAACTGAAACTGTTTTAACAAGTTTATACTTATTCAGGCACAACCTCCTCTCACTCCTCAAAGCTTCCGAATCACTCACTCCCTTCACAGAGGGATTTTTCCTACGCTCTTTCCTTTATAACTCTGATATATCATTTCATCTATCCTACTTTTTCCACCATATCTTTGTCACATCTTTTGCATTTCTAACACATACTGCGCAACACATTCATATCATGAACCTTTTTATCGTTATTCGTATACAGTGTTCAAACTTCACTGCCATAAAGCAGAATAGGTCAACAAGAACTTCAACAATACCAAAATCTGTTTGCATAAAAACGCCTCTTCCTTTTTAAGTCATTTGTATATATCACCCTACTTTCCTTTCCGTGTTTTACTACTCTGTGAGTCATTTCTTCTCTTATCCCACATTACATTTACATTATTTTTACTCAATCATACCATAAGACACATAACGCGACATTACCTTGGTTATCTCTGAATTATCAATATTGGCACAATTATAAATGTAATATAACATATTGTCACTGGACACTAATAAGAGAGAGAGAGAGAGAGAGAGAGAGATTGATTGATTAATTGAGGGTTATCTGGCGTCACAACTACCAGGGTCACCGACGCCGCAGAGAGAGAGAGAGAGAGAGAGAGAGAGAGAGAGGTAAAACACTATTTCCGCTTATCTCTCAATAAAGTGATTAACAATGATCTAGTGAATGTAATAATATTAATCGATTTCAGTTCCAAAAATCCTTTCAATTTTAGCATGATACAGCAAAAATAAAGATCATAAAATAATAAAAAAAAAACTGCATAAAATGATTGCACATTCGCAGTGAGAGAGATAGAGAGGGAGAAACAGAGAGAAAGAGAGATGGGGGGGGGGAGTTGTTGGCAGTCCTTAACTACTTACGTGTTTAAATAATCAAATTAAGACATAGTAAATTATTACAAAAGAAAGAGAAATAAAGAACATCTCAATAGAAAACAGACACTGATAAGAAACGAAAAAATACTGAGCACTCGCAGAGAGAGAGAGACAGAGAGAGAGAGAGAGAGAGAGAGAGAGAGAGAGAGAGAGAGACTGGCAGCCCGTCAATCATTCTTGTCGGGTGCCCTTGGAAAGCCACGATGAAAAGATTTTGTGTGTTTGTCCTCAAATACTTCGTATGAATAAAAATTATCTGTGTATTTATCCACCTATCTACAAACGAAATACTTAACATGGAAGCGAAATAATGAAGATGACTAGATTTGTGGAAGAGTTTGACAAGAGGGACGTGAGAAGCATAGCAAGGAGAAAAGACTGACTGGTGGATAGGGCTAAAGACATGGAAGCATAGGGAGTAGATGAGACGCTGGTAAGATTCCATGATCGAGTCATGGAAACATCATGGAGTGTTGGTGAAATATCATGGAGTGTTGGTGAAACATCATGGAGTGTTGGTGACTATAGGAAGCTACGAAGCGGGAATCAAATCAGTACGTGGTGGCATGAAGAAATGAAAGGTTTGCTGAAGGAAAAAGGTCACCTGTGGGTAGGCAGAAGTATGAATAAGGTGGTGTGTAAGAATTTTAGGAAGAATCAGTTCTAGTACAGGGAAGTAAATGCAGTGAGAAAGGTTGATGCACAAATTTGATCTGTAGGTAATGGATTTAAATGGCAATTTGCTGTCAGAAGTCATAGTAGTTTTGGCTTGATGGGCCGAATATTTTATAGCATTGTCAAATAGGAAATATAGAGGACAGGCAAAGGTGAACGATGCAAGATTTGAAAACGTTAATTTACGTTTCAGAATGCCAGTGGAATTGGCTGTTGTAGAAGTGAGGACAATAAAGAGGTTCAAGAATGGACTGCAAAGTTGAAAGGATTTTAAGTTAACTACTGTGCCACAATGGAGAGAGAGAGAGAGAGAGAGAGAGAGAGAGAGAGAGAGAGAGAGAGAGTAGGCGGAGAGGAGGCGTTAAAAGGTTCGAAAATAAACGGTCAGTGAATTCCTAAAGCCTCCCTAAGTCTTTGCCACATTTCGAAATGTTAACGATCTGCATCAACTAAGACACCTGATGACGTCATTAGGCAATGGCGTCACGACGACAGAGTAAAAAGTAATGCATCGTAGCTTACTGCCAACACGGAGCTACCACTACATCAAGGGCGATTAACTCCTTTTTCATTTAGGTTCTTCTAACGCGAAAATGTCCCGGATAAGAACACCACGAAATGACGTAGAATACACGTAACAGAACGGCAAATGAATGATGCAAGACACTTATAATAGATCGTGCCGAGAATTCGCCACCGTCTCCTTGGGACTATTGCTTATGCCGGCCAACAAAGAGGAAGAGGAAGAGGTACAAATAACGAACGGGTGGGAAATTCCTTATCCGTCTTTCTTCGTATCTATCTTCTCTGTAGGGAACCTAACGTATAAAAATGAAAGAGTTTCCAGTAACTGTTGGTTAAACGTTGTTAAAAGAGCACATTTTTTTCGGGTATTAGTTACGAATTAGTAATAACGTTGTTTTAGTAGAGAATAGTTAAAAAATATATTTAAAAAATTGAGCAAAACTTCGGGTCGAATTCTGGAGAAAAGAGATACAGAAAAAGAATCCCATTGCTGGATTTTTATCCCTTGCTTCCTATTCCAGACATTTGTGAAGTTAATTTTGTATAGCTACGAATGATTTCAGATCGGGTGACAGGGAAAGACAAAAGAAAAAGAAAAACAAGGTAAAGAGCAAGAACTACATAGCTGAGGAACTGCGTTTAGAGGAGATATGAAAGCAACTCAAAACCAAAAATGGATGTACTGGTATTAATAGAAAGTGGTGTTTCTATGAATAAGCAGGTAAACATAATGATTTAGTGAATCAACATCCAAATTTAGAACAAGAGGAATCGACCCAGGCGTCGACAGAATTCTGTCTGCCCTTACAATATCAGCAATAATTAAAATTTTCATCAGGTAGATATCTCTTGACTTAGGTGCATTACGAGTAAAAACGAATCCGGTGCGAAGGAAAAACCGATTTTGTTTGCTGAACGAAAATGCAAAATCTGTATTTGTGTTTTTGTGTGTGTTAGGGTAACAGTCACATAGACGGAACTCTTGAACCTCGTTCTAACATTACAACGTTTATTCTATCAATGTTGAAATAATAATAATAATAATAATAATAATAATAATAATAATAATAATAATAATAATAATATGGAGAAGCAAATCCACAGTTATGTATATGTACATATATTCAAAGATAAATCAATATAGATAGCTTTTGGGAACTATGAGTATTTTTAATAATAATAATAATAATAATAATAATAATAATAATAATAATAATAATAATAATAATAATAATAATAATAGCAGAAGTAAAAATCATTCAACCACCCCCAAGGGAACAGTTATGTTGAGCTCAACTGAAAGGGTGGGAATCAAACCTCATGTTTTTTCACATCTCGCTGCTTCACAGAAAAACGGTATATCCATACCAGTACCCCTCACAGCTTCGCACCACAATCTACCACAGCACCAGCAAAAGTAAGAGAAGTTAATCCTTTGCCACAGACCTAGAAATAAGCGAGAGTCACCAAGGCCAAACGACGCAACAAAGGGGAATCACCTTCAACTCGCATCGTCACATACTAAGAAAACCAGCTGGCAAACATTTGTGTTCGAGTGAAAACAAGTGTCCCCCAGTTGAAGACTTTTTGGAAAGAGGCGCGAAACACCTGTCGCGCGTTTGCCACCCAGCACACACGTTTGTTGCCAACAGGAACCACGATCGAATTTACGAAAACAAAACATTGCCTGCTGTCCTACAGGAGCACGAACAAGTGTGTTTGTACTGGATGCAAACAGTGAGGTTTCATGAACTTTTATAATGAGCGTAATAATGAATTATTGGTTAACGGGGGTTTTTACTTTTCCACAACGTAAGCAAATCACAAGCGGATGTACCTTCATTGTACACACACACACACATAATATATATATATATATATATATATATATATATATATATATATATATATATATATATATATATATATATATATATATATATATATATATATATATATATATATATATATATATATATATATATATAGATAGAGAGAGAGAGAGAGAGAGAGAGAGAGAGAGAGCTTCTACTGATCACATTTTTTCCAGATTTATAAGTATTTGTAATAGCCACATTAGTTTATTAAATTCTCGATTCCTTTCCTCTTTTTAGAAACGCCTATGAAGGCTCTCAGTGATAGGCGTATCCAAAAATCGGCGACCAGCCACACACACATACATACATACACACACACACACACATATATATATATATATATATATATATATATATATATATATATATATATATATATATATATATATATATATATATATATATATATATATATATATATATATATATATATATATATATATATATATATATATATATATATATTTATATATATATATATATATATATATATATATGTATATATATGACTTTCAAACCATGATGTGTGAGCAGGCGCAGAGCAGTGAGACGGCAATTACCATATGATCCCAGAAAAACAAAATACTTGTATAGCGTATTCCAGAGGTGAGAGAGAGAGAGAGAGAGAGAGAGAGAGAGAGAGAGAGAGAGAGAGAGAGAGAGAGAGAGAGAGAGAGAGTACAAACACACTTCCATAGTGGCATGAAATGCAATAAAACTGCGAAGTCACGTCTCCATAGACCCTCCTCGGTTGGAATCTCAATTGGCCTGGAGGCTCATGATTCCCCATACGGGAATTGCCGCACACTTCGGAAACCCGTAGGGATTGTTTGTGAAACCCTGAAATCCCAAAAGGAGATCACGAGAGGCTCTGGAATCTCATAAGAAAATGACTGGGATATTCTACGAAGCTTTAAAATCCTTTGCAAGTAATTACTAAAGACTCGGGCATCTCACGAGAAAAATTGCTGTAGAGTAAAATCCTATGAGGCAATTAGTAACGACTCTCGAATCTTACACGGAAACGGATAATGACTAGGCGCAGTTAAAACCGACTCTCGAATCTTACACGGAAACGGATAATGACTAGGCGCAGTTAAAACCGACTCTCGAATCTTACACGGAAACTGATAATGACTAGGCGCAGTTAAAACCGACTCTCGAATCTTACACGGAAACTGATAACGACTAGGCGCAGTTAAAACAGACTCTCGAATCTTACACGGAAACTGATAATGACTAGGCGCAGTTAAAACCGACTCTCGAATCTTACACGGAAACTGATAATGACTAGGCGCAGTTAAAACCGACTCTCGAATCTTACACGAAACTGATAATGACTAGGCGCAGTGAAAATCGACTCTCGAATCTTAGTTAAAAGGCGCAGTTAAAACCGACTCCGAATCTTACGGAAACTGATAACGACTAGGCGCAGTTAAAACAGACTCTCGAATCTTACACGAAACTGATAATGACTAGTCGCAGTTAAACCGACTCGAATCTTACACGAAACTGATGATGACTAGGCGCAGTTAAAACCGACTCTCGAATCTTACACGAAACTGATGATGATTAGATTAAAACCGACTCTCGAATCTTACACGGAAACGGATAATGACTAAAAAAACCGACTCTTGAATCTTACACGGAAACTAATACTAGGTGCAGTTAAAACCGACTCTCGAATCTTACACGGAAACTGATAACGACTAGGCGCAGTTAAAACAGACTGAATCTTACACGCTGATGATGATTAGGCAGTTAAAACCGACTCTCGAATCTTACACGGAAACTGATAACGACTAGGCGCAGTTAAAACAGACTCGAATCTTACACGAAACTGAAATTAGGCGCAGTTAAAACCGACTCTCGAATCTTACACGAAGGTTTGGTTAAAACCGACTCTCGAATCTTACACAGAAATTGATAACGACTAGCGCAGTTAAAACCGACTCTCGGAAAACTGATGATGACTAAAAAGTTAAAAACCGACTCTTTCTCTTACAAACTGATAACGACTAGGCGCAGTTAAAACAGACTCTCGATCTTAACGGAAACTGATAATGACTAGGCGCAGTTAAAACCGACTGTCGAATCTTACAAACCAGACTCTCGAATCTTACACGGAAACTGATGATGATTAGGCGCAGTTAAAACCGACTCTCGAATCTTACACGGAAACTGATGATGACTAGGCGCAGTTAAAACCGACTCTCGAATCTTACACGGAAACTGATAACGACTAGGCGCAGTTAAAACAGACTCTCAATCTTACACGGAAACTGATAATGACTTTAAAACCGACTGTCGAATCTTACGTGATAAACTACGATTAAAACAGACTCTCGAATCTTAAAACTGATGATGATTAGGCGCAGTTAAACCGACTCTCGAATCTTACATAAGTTAAAACCGACTCTCGAATCTTACACGGAAACTGATAACGACTTTAAAACCGACTCTCGAATCTTACGCGGAAACTGATGATGACTAGGCGCAGTTAAAACCGACTCTCGAAAATGGAAACTGATAACGACTTAGGCTTCGTTAAAACAGACTCTCGAATCTTACACGAAAATAATGACTAGGCGCAGTTAAAACCGACTGTCGAATCTTACACGGAAACTGATAACGACTTTAAAACAGACTCTCGAATCTTACACGGAAACTGATAATGACTAGTCGCAGTTAAAACCGACTCTCGAATCTTACACGGCAACTGATGATGACTAGGCGCAGTTAAAACCTAAGTGATTGGAATAACAAAAAGATCAAGGTTTGGAATAATGCAGGTGGAGTATCGCAAAGCTTGGAAAAATACAGATATAAAAATGTCAGCTTTTTCTCTCACTTCGCCGTAAGTCGCAGGAGAATGTCGCCATCTAGAAGTTCAAGGTAATCTTCGTTCCTCGTAAAAGATGTGAAAAGATTAGCTTCTTCATAAATCACGGCGTTTCTAGAACTTACCTCCTTACCCTAAAACATAATCATTCTGACACTAAGTTGCTCTGCCACAGAAACTTCAAATTTGACTAAACACGCTGAAAGCACCACTCAGGAGCAAAAACAACAGCAACTTAAAAATGTGAAGGATTTTAATATATAAGAAAGACGGGAGGGGAAATTTTTGTTTTATGTTAAGACCTCCGTCATCTGAATGCTGCCCGGGAACTAAAAAATGTTCACTGGACCTACAGCATTGAGACACCATCCTCATCTAATAAACCTATCCCCCAATTTTTCCTCTTTTCACAAAATAAACATTCCTTACCTGAGGCCTGACATTGCCAAATGCACGAAATATTGAAAGCAGCAAAAGTGACTAAGCCTCATTCTCAGGCCTGGGGAGATCTTGAACCTACAACCAAACTGTAGCAAGACTTCTCATTCCTTATACAAACGTCGGAACATTGCACTCAACGAAGGCCCTTTTGGGTTCTAAACTCACGCACCTCATACAAACACACTCACACTGGAAAGTTCCCTAACAACACCGACGACAAAAGCTGTTCTTTCATCGAAAGGATCGCCTGCACCCACACCTCCTTTTGTGAGTCCTACAATACAAGACAATGCAACGGTGACACATGAGCTCGATGTGGGCATCATGAACCCGATACCTCTTGGCAATCATTGGGCATCCGCGTGGGGGTCACTCGATGACGTCACGATGCAATTCCAAGCAATAAAGGTCGAACGGACATCAAAACACACCGACAATAGACCAAGTCAGCTTCCAAATGACAGCTAGGTTCTCTCTCTCTCTCACTCTCACTCTCTCTCTCTCTCTCTCACATACAAACAAACACTCATACACCCACGTAACTTGAAAGCTTGCTTTCATTTCTTTCTCTCTCTCTCTCTCTCTCTCTCTCTACGCATTTTCATACCAAGGCATGGGGTCATCCATTCTGAACGTGCAATGGAAAGCTTTATATTATTCTCACGCCTAGCTATCTCTAAGTTATAGTTCCTCGTAGGGCGAGTCGGTAGAGTACTCGGCTAGCACTCTGCTAGGCCCGAATTCGAGTCTCCGGCCGGTCAATGAAGAATTAGAGGAATTTATTTCTGGTGATAGAAATTCATTTCTCGGTATAATGAGGTTCGGATTCCACAATAAACTGTAGGTCCCGTTGCTAGGTAACCAATTGGTTCTTAGCCACGTAAAATAAGTCTAATCCTCCGGGCCAGCCCTAGGAGAGTTGTTAACCAGCTCAGTGGTCTGGTTAAACTAAGGTATACTTAATTTTATCTCTAAGTTATTTCATTTCTTTTTTACAAAACAAACCCATGAAATACTATAATGTTCTTGTCTCCACTGTGCTATATCTGAAAACAAGGTGAGCAAAAGCAGATAACTATCACTCCGTCAGTCGATAAATCCCACACAGAAAATATTATTTTTTCTATTTTCATTTAAACCCCCAGTTTTTAGCCTCTTGTACAGTACCACTCACGACACAGACATCAGTTCATTTTTCAAGTGGTTCGACTCTTATCTCCAACACGAAGCAATCTTGCTCTTGTGATAATACTTATCGGCGACTTGAAACAATCCAGATTACAATCTCAGGTCAGCACAGTCATTTCCAAATTCTATCAATAATGAGACATCTCCTGTTGACAAATGCATTATTATCTATTACTATCGCCACTATTTTTAACTTGATAAGACAAGTCCTTTCTCTGTGGTTAGGGGCACATACAAAAAAATATAGAAAAAATATACCTCCCATACAGTGGAATCACTGAAAACGATTATGACCAACCATAAATCAACCAGGTGCAAATTTTCAAATTTAAGTAAACTTAACTATCACCGTGAAAATAGTAACAATATTTACAAACATTCCGTAAATGTCAATTATTTTTTAGTGCGTGTACTACAAATAGTCCTTCAGGAAAGGTGCCCTCACAACAAAAGGTATAAAAACAATTACCGTTCGTTATGTTTTCTTTTCGGTGAGGAAGAAAGAATTGGCGATTACATAGTAGATACAGGATCTCTCAAAATTCAATTTCTACGTACGCACACACACACACATTCTATATATATATATATATATATATATATATATATATGTATGTATATATATATATATATATATATATATACATATATATATATATATATATATATATATATATATATATATATATATATATATATATATATATATATATATATATATATTTACATCAAACTAAACTACCGATCCTACATAGCATCTGATACAACACAACAAACACACACAAACTCATATATATATATATATATATATATATATATATATATATATATATATATATATATATATATATATATATATATATATATATCAATACAACCCATTATTATTCAACATTCCAATTGCAACTTACCAATGCAAGTAGCCATGACACGAAAAAAATAAAATCCTAACAGAAAATACTTTGTGTTAGCTAACGATCAGTTAGCTGAGTCACCCTGAACGGGAAGTGGGGACAGTTAATTGAAGGTACCGAGAACTTGGGGTAGGGAACTGAGCAGTCGAAGGCCTCCAGCAGAGAGGAATAGGAAGAAACCAGTATATAGCGAAAGACGAAAGCAACAGTTCCATAGTTAGTGAGTCTAAAGTTTCATTTCAAATTTCTCCATCTTTTGCATTGTTGAAAAAGTGGCAAGGGAATACGAACATTAATCACCCCTACCTTGTCTAACTTTTGTGTGGATGTTTTGTATAGACATTATGACAACATTATCATTATGTCTTACATTATTTTCATTCCGGAGCAAATGCCACCCTTCTAGCAAATAAATACCAGTTGAAAAATTATTTACTGAGAATTTTTCGTTTCAGGGTGATACTACTTTATTTTAAATGCGCATTTTCATGCAAAAGGCTGCACACCTTGATCACATTCCATCTGCAGACGAAAACATTGTGTTAGTTAGCGCTTATAACACAAGAATAAGGATACAACCTTGCAGCTGCGCATATAAAACGTCACTTTGTCTTTAACTAGTCGACAGCAGATAAGGCCAGTTAATAAAATCATATGTGTTTATTTCCTTATTCTAATAAACTTATATATAAAATTAAAAACAAAACCTACAGTGCAAATAAACATGCAGCATATCAGTTAGATATCTATACATAATATACTTATGTAGCATACATTAAAATAAGTAAGGTCTTCCTGGAAACCTTCCACACCAATGGACAAACAAGGTAGTCAAAGAGATTGCGACGGTAAACAAACAAGCAAAAATCCTTTGAAACTGAACAGACCCTGTTATGTTCATCCAATTACAACAGACAATAAGCTATTGTAAAGAGAACTTAATACCTCCGCACATGCGATCTCATTTGAGAAGAACGAATTTTCATTTGTGGCAATAGCAGAATTGCTGACTTCCAACTAAACGAATAAAAAATCGCATCAAACTCTGACAGGATCTCGTTCCAGATATCTAGTAACAAGGCATCACGAATAAGCTACATGAGACAGTACACAGATTAGGGGCAGAATAAAGCTGCCCCAAACCACGTTGGCCGAGGACACAATGTAGCTACACAAAACGGTACCGCTGAAGATTTAGCAAATTTGAAGACTACAAGACCTGAGGATACTGTAAAGCTGTACCTTACAGAGAAGCTAAGGATACGAAAAAGCTACGAAAAAACAGTAGCCTAGTCTAAGTCACCGAAGAAAGCTGCACTGAATAACGAAGATCAGGATACAGAGAAGCTGCACAAAATATGCAGCTGAAGGTATGAGAAAGATGTAGGCAACGCTGTAGCTGAGGACACAAGAAAGCAGCACTATAAGCAGTGCAGCTGGAGAGCCAAGAAAACTGCATGAAACTACGTACTGGAGGACACGGCACAAATGTATGGAACGAGAGTAAACTATTACATATAGTACGGTACTTCACTACTATAATGTTACAGTTTTCTTTTATTATTACGCAAAATTACCGATGAATAAGGAAATTAAAACTAGCTCGCTTCCAGTGCTGAAGACCGTAAATTTCAAAGAATTAAGCTTGCATACACATGACCGAAAGAGGGTACCTGTACCTGGAAAAGTCTTGGAACACATTTTTCATCGATTCCAGATCATACTTGGAATTCTGACCAACATAAAAGAAAAGTTGACATTTCACATCTGACCGGTTCAACACTTGAGCTTTTAGTTTAGTTCGTACCAATTTCTGCAATTTTTGTTGTATAAACATCTAAGAATTTTCCTCAGATTTTCGGTACATACGCAACGTATTTGTTTGTTTGTTCAGACCAGAACAGCAAACGAATTTGCTCAGAACGTAAACCCTATAAAATATCTCATGTGGCGAACAGAGATCCACGTAAATGAAATCCATGACTTTATCTTTCAGCCAAAGAGACACACTAACAAACGCAGAAGGTAAGAGTCGGATGGAATACAGGTAGAGGGAGGTTAACGAACAACGAAAACTACCTAGAATGAATAACGAGTAAAGAAAATCGACATATACAGACGTGCCGAGATAGAAAGTTAATATTCCAATAATACGCACATTATGTGTGTATACTTGTGAATATACGTATATAAACAATATACTAAAGGGATGTACCACTTGCTAAGATATGTAGGTGGGGAAAACTTTAACCTCCAAAGAGATAACTTTTGGATTACGCTCTTCTTAAATGAGAAGAGAGGTATATATATATATATATATATATATATATATATATATATATATATATATATATATATATATATATATATATATATATATATATATATACTATCTAAAGGACTATCTAGGAATCCGGAGTTCTGAAGGTACCAATAAAAGACAATATCATAATTCAAGACAGCAAGGTTCAAAAGGTTCATACCTTCCTTTAGTACGGGCTGCCCCCTGGAGTAACAGCCCGCGCTGGCATAAGGCCTGTTCAATCAACACTGATAACCTTCCTCTACATATCTTCACTGTTGCATAAGTCGCATCGCCTGATCAAAAAACATACACAAGTTAAGTATACCTTAGTTTAACCAGACCACTGAGCTGATTAACAGCTCTCCTAGGGCTGGCCCGAAGGATTAGACTTATTTTGCGTGGCTAATAACCAATTTTTTACCTAGCAACGGGACCTACAGAAGCTGATAATTTGTAGCAACTGCTCTTCTAAGCATTACCAGTATAATTCTGCGTTCCTCAAAAACTGAATTTATCATGGGTTAGACAGCGAATGCTTAAATTCTTATTAAAATTTTTCCATTTAAATATAAACAGACAATAATATTTTAACATTTCTTGAAAAATCAGAGACAAAAAATCAAGCGACTGAGTTATCAGTTGCAAGTGTGTGTTGAATGACAAACTTGAAGCGTTAATTAGAACGTCCTGCATGACTTCAGCCTAATTTACTCATTATCTTTGTGACACAAATATACTAATAATTATTGAGGGAAAAATAATATAAAGAAAAAATGGTAGCCATCAAAGATTTATCAATTCCGAAAAAATAACGAGCGAATATAAAAAAAAATGTTAATATACAATCATGCATCATTATACAAAGATTCGCTCTCATTAGCAAAAGAAAGCAACAACGATGCGCCTGGGTGGTGGTGAAACAGGCCGTGACAGCTAATCGCGCTAGCTGCCAAACAAGACTAATTTTAGTTTCCCCGCGTCAACAAAACAACTCCTGCTTGAAAGTCTCGTCGCTTGCGAGAACTGAGCAAATCTGCTGTGAAGGGCAACGCGTTCTATCCGGAGCAATAAACGATATTCGTAGCAAAGAGTATATATTATCTCACAGGGACCTCGCTGATAACCCGTTCTTATGTTTGCTCGCTCATCAGAGCGTGGACATCGAAGGATTCCAAGAACGGACACATTATCAGTGGTGTGGCGCCCCTTGGGAATTTGATAAGCGTTTTCAGGGAAAGGGAGAAGAGAAATATTGGAGATAAGAGTAATGTTCATGGTAATTAAATTCTTCACGCAAAAAAAATTGTTTTTTTTAACCTCCATTAATCTTGGAAACAGATATCAAAATGGACAGAGGAACGTATACAACTAACATAACATATATATATATATATATATATATATATATATATATATATATATATATATATATATATATATATATATATATATATATATATATATATATATATGAAATATATATATATAAGTGTATGTTGAAAGGGGTTATGTTGAGGAAATTCTCTGCACGGATGTTCTTTAGCGATTAAGCAATTAGATTTCTCATTATGAGGGGAAAACCTATTATTCATATACAATACACACACACATATATACATATACATATTGACATATATAATTTATATGTATAACCGGTTTGTGTACAACTTACATCACAGGAATAACAACATGGTATGAAATATAAACAGATTATTTCTTGTGGCCATTTTATATATGTATATATATATACATTGTATATATATAATGTATATATATATGTGTATATATACATACATATATTTGTGAGTGTGTGTGTATGTGTGTGTGTGTGTAATTAAACACAACCGACAACGAACCGAAAGAAAGCCATAATTTACCAGCACAAACTCTCGCCCCCAGAGCATAGGTGACAAGGAATGTTGGAATCTTAGGGCAGCCGGGGGAAGGAGGGCGGGGGGGGGGGGCGAATGAAAAATAACACAAAAGCTTGACACGAGGCAAACACGCACAGCCACGTAGCCGTTGCCAGCTAATCGAACTTATATGACATAATTAGACGCTGCCATCCACAAAGGGCACCTTATTACAACGGGTTCCTCTGGAATTATACGGTCTCAAGAAGAGTTCTGGGGTGATAAATAGTCAAATCAAAGTCTAAACGAAGTTTTAAGCCTAGGAATATTATCCTCAGCAAATGCAAAACCTATATTTCAAGAAGTTCCAATTCCGCTGTAAAAGAGGAATATCAAAACGATCAACAAATTTAATAGATGATTTATCTTATTTGAACAAATTTAATAAATGATCAATCTAACTTTACATTACAATACAACCTGATAGTAGTAAGCCATTCTTCTTGAGACAAATCCGAACTGCGAATTCTAACAACGTACAATGTGGCACGACAGAAACCTAGATTATCCTCACGATTCCTAAATTGCTCCCGAAATTATAATAATTCAAGACAAAAAAATGTAAGACCCTCTTAGATCCAAATTGATGTTCTGTATAGTTTTTCAGATTATTCGTTTTTGCAACTTCGCAAAAATTCACTGATGAAAATTCTTCGCTAATCCAATGGATTGGGGCACTAGTATAATATTTTCAAGGGAGAAACTATGAACTTCGAACATCCTCGAGGGAGGCCTGGCCCTTAAGGACGTCAACAGCACCTATTCAAACCACATCAACTTTATTGTATCTGTTACCTTGTGTGGTGAGGAAATCACCAGACAGACAGGCCATGCTGTTTGCAACCCCTTTCTTTGCAATATCCAAATAAAAAGTGCTATGGGCCATAGTAAGCGCTAAGCCATGTTGCCCGAACCTGCAAGTATATTTTCTTGCATATTTATATGCAAAACCTGTTGTTTGAGCCTAAAAATCTACACTAAATGAGGATGACTGTATGCTAATTTTATATAATGTAGCACTTATGCTCTTGAAAAGAGTTTTCAGAATTAATCCCACATAATCACATGTCAAATTCTAAAACCCTATTGCTGGCCTGTCCTGGTCCACCGAGGCCATGGTTTGGACAAACGAATTTACACCACTTGTAATTTCTAGGCCAGAGTCTCTAGAAAGAAAAATTAAATCATCCAACCATGTTTTCTCCATTTCTTACTAATCTCCAACTGGAGGGAGGATGGTCCCCTTTTTAACAAATTTAAATCCATTTACCCAAGAAGGTTCATTTTGCGTCAAGTTTGATTGAAATTGATCCATTGGTTCTGGGTAAGTCGAAAATGAGACAAGTAAAGCTCACCCGCTTCAAGCTCAGGTGAACTTGAAATAAGAAATAGCGGAAAAGTATTGGTATTCAGCCAAAGGGTTTACATTGCATATAGGTGTGGTCTACCCGAGATTTTCTTAAAGGAAAAGAAGCTAGATGTTATGATTTACATAGTGGCAAGTTGGGTTCCAGAAGTGTTGGAATGAAAAGGGTTTAACCAAAAGCAAAACACTACCTGTAATACAAAGGTGAAACGGGCGCATTTTTAATTTTTCAAAAAATTCTCTTGAACGTTCATCAATGATTCAAGAAAGAACGCAGTGCCGCTTTTCTCAAAAGCAGTTTCTTTTGCGGCAAACGCCTGAATAATATCAATATAAAAACAACACCTTGACCTCTTTGTGTATTCTAATTCCAAAAAAAAGTACGCTTCCGCTCTGAAATAATCACTGAGGATTATACAACGAAAATGACCATTGGTCGAAATTTCGCCTGCACTAACAGTCAAAACCGTTCTAATTGTACCAAGATGTAAACCGCATGTTGCACATATTTATGAATTGAAATATAAGAGCTGACAGAATAAATGTGATAGGAAGGATACGTCGACAGTGCATAAAAAAGACAAAATGATGTTAGCATGCAAGTGATGCATCAGTATGAATAAATATATTCCGCATCAATAAAACGCAAGCATTTCACTTCCAACTTACAGACACCTGGCGGCCTTGCATGCTTGTGGGCGTTACATCAATTGGGAAAACTCTCTTAAGTTCTCAGAACGGACATCAAAGCCATTGGTAGAAATACAATTAATATCGGACTAAAAAAAAATACACCGAAAGAAAGAGACTGATGTAACGAATTTTAAAATGGCTCTTGTAACAAGATACAGAGAAATCCAAAGAATAAAAATCACGCGTACAGTATCTGAATGGTAGTAAATTCGTAAAGTTTAACCTCATAAAAGGTTTGCGCAAGACACACCAAAGTAATGTATTACAAATACAACACCGGCATGCAATTTTCCGTGATGGAAAATTAACTAGAAAAACAGAATAGCGGGAGCGAAATAAAAGTTTAAACGGCACAGCAGATGGCCACCACATCTAAATAAAGGCAATTTTATTGTATAAAAAATTATTTTTACATTGAACGGATAAATGTTACAAAACACACATCTCACATAAGTAAAGATGTGTAATTTAAATTACTCAAAAATAAATAGACATTCCATGCTGGCGTTCTCCTTCGCCAACTGATTTAGTGACTAAGTGATATTGTGACATTGTCACAGAACATTTTCACGATAAGACAGCATTCATCTACCACTGTTACAAGTGCAGATGTGACAGCAAGGCCAGCTGTAGACATAAGCCGGACCTTTTCCTTACCACTTCTGTCAGATCTACATAACAGACATACCTTGGATTCAATGACCCACCTAAGGTACGACATGGCACGGTTATTTCTAGGAGGCTTATCAAGCCAAGGAGGGGCATGACTGTGTATATAACAGTCACATCAGCAAATCACAGCTGCTTACTATTGTTTCAGCACGCCGCCGACTAGCAAACAGATGCGCTAAGGAATTTTCTGAAAAGCCTTATCGCCATGAAAGTTACAAGTACACTGACTTGCACAAGCTAATGCGATGGACGCTGATCATTTAGACTCTCATGAGTTGAAGCCTAAACAATTCTGACTTCACACTGGGGAAGTTACCCCACTGGAAAAGCCAAACTCCTTGATACTTGCCTGGTGTAAGAACTGATGTAAAATGAAACTTCAACTCAGTGGATGACAGTTACCGCGAAGAAAATGATGGAAAAGGGAGCCGTGAATTCTACAGCCGTGTCTTTCTGGTTCCCAAAGCATCGGGCGATTGGAGACCGCTGATAGGCCTGTCATCAGGAAGACACGGCTCAAAACGGAAACTTCTCGCACAGTTCTTCATGCCTTCAGGGAGAAAGATTTCGTGCTCACAACAGATCTAAAGAATGCATATTTCCAGATTCCGATCCATCAATCTTCCCGGAAGTTTCTTAGCTTCAGTCTGGTAGAGATAGTCTATACCAATTTAAGGTTCTTTGCTTCGACCTTTCAACTGCCCCACAAATCTTCACCAGAGTTTTCACCCTAGTTTCGACATGGGCTCATACTCAAGGAATACGAATCTTATGATACCTAGACGACTGGCTAGTCCTGGCAAATTCTATGGTAAAGCTAATCCAAGACAGGGACCGTCTTCTTCAATTTTGTCACGGCTTAGGCATCGTGATAAATTTGGAAAAGTCGAACCTCACGCCCAGTCGAAGGATTTTTTTTCTAAGCCGCAATTACCACAGCGTAGAGTGACAATTTGAAACCTAGTTCGCAAAGGAACATGAAATTAAAATCCCAAACAGCAAACAGCAGCGTTGGCAAGCAAGAGCATACACGACAAATTAAGAGCAAGATTCAGATAAAAAAAACACATTAAGAGCAAGTGATTTAGATTCAGATAAAAAAAAAACACAGACTTTATAACAACTTCATAATGACCAAAGTCTATTGAGCCTATCTCAGTTCAGATACAATCGTTTCAGTGAGCTTGTGAAAAGATTATTGATTTCCCAACCAACAAAATTGTAACTGTAATTACCAGAATGCTCTTTTAACTTCTCGAATTCATGCAGACATGAACTTGATAAGAACATTTTTTCCGCACATCAAAAGAAAAAGAATTAGAATTTACAAAACTCTATTAACAACCGATAAATCATTTAAGAAGTTAACAATTACTCATATAAAATATGAAAAACGCGTCTTCATGTTACTTTCCCCATAAGTGGTCCTAATCATTACTTGCAATCGCACATATGTTTCCTCATTCCCTTAACACCTAATTTACAATTTTTGAGCACAGCTTCGTTTTCCCTGATGGTAGGGTCACTTCCAAATTATCACTTCAACCATTTACAGTGCCGCTGCTTCTTTCAAGGTCACCCAATCATTTTTGTTGTTAAAATTTCCAATCTTTTTCCCTACTTGTGGACTAATATCATTGCACATTTGTAACCTTGCTAAATCTACTTATTCTTTTCAATCAAAGAAACAATAATGAATACAAAAAAAAAATACAGCTGCTTAGAAATTATATAAGTTCGTCATGCTGCCGATCACCTCCAGAAAATTCTAGCAAAACCGAATCGCATCTTTCATCAGGTAAAATATACTGAAAATAGGGTATTCATTCCGAGTTAATAAGTCGCGCAAAATCTGCGAGTTCACATCATTCAGATACCAGAAGTCTTAAGAAAAGGTCAAACCCAGTCTTTCGTCGCCTCGAGGGATGCGACTTTATGGCACCTACACGTGATTCATAAGATGAACACTTCTTCACCTACTAGGTTTTCAGGCCACCCACTAACAGATTCAAGGAACTATTGCTGCCTTCAATGAACATTGAGGTTTATGTGTTCTCAGGCAAAATATTTGAAAAAAAACCTCATTTGAAGTTAGAAGGGAGATTAGAGTTGCAACGAAAAGGCATTCAGCTGAGAGTCATGTTCTGACTGGGTGTAAGGGTTGGACCATTACAAGCCACTTTTATTCAGGTAATTACATCTCCTAAAGATAAGGAGTTTTTAGTATACTCCATATACGATTATTTAAGAAGATCCGTTTGCAACTGAGTTTTGGAGACGTCACTGCATTTGCTGAGAGAGAGAGAGAGAGAGAGAGAGAGAGAGAGAGGAAAAAGTTAAGTATACCTTAGTTTTACCAGACCACTCAGCTGATTAACAGCTCTCCTAGGGCTGGCCCGAAGGATTAGACTTATTTTACATGGCTAAGAACCAATTGGTTACTTAGCAACGGGACCTACAGCTTATTGTGGAATCCGAACCACATTATAGCGAGAAATGAATTTCTATCACCAGAAATAAATTCCTCTAACTCTTCATCAGCCGGCCGGTGGAATTGAACTCCGGCCCATCGAATGACAGTCTGAAGCTCAACCGACTCAGCCAACGAAGAGCTGAGAGAGAGAGAGAGAGAGAGAGAGAGAGAGAGAGAGAGAGAGAACAGCAGGGCAAAATCATTAATTAAAGCTAATGTATAAGAGAACACTACAGACACGAGACCGGGAAACTGAGATCAGTAGGCCTTCTACGTAGCGTTATTTAGATAATTACCATTAGGCAAAGGCTCATCCCGCGAATGTCTACTCCCGGTCACGAACAAAATCGCCCAAATGACATAACATGCGCAGCCTAGTCACTCATCATTAACCTATTTCATCTAATTCCAGTGGAAATAGATTATCTTGTCCGCTGAGGTCTTGTTTCATGACTTGGCATTTTCGGTCACAAACACACCATGTGTATATTCACACACATATGATACGCACATTTCAAGAGTGCGCAAGCCCTTTGTTGGCCGAGTTTGTTGAGCTTCAGTCCGTCATTCGATGGGCCGGAGTTCGATTCCCGCCGCCGGCTGATGAAGAGTTAGAGGAATTTATTTCTGGTGATAGAAATTCATTTCTCGCTATAATGTGGTTCGGATTCCACAATAAGCTGTAGGTCCCGTTGCTAAGTAACCAATTGGTTCTTAGCCACGTAAAATAAGTCTAATCCTTCGGGCCAGCCCTAGGAGAGCTGTTAATCAGCTCAGTGGTCTGGTAAAACTAAGCTATACTTACTTTTCAAGAGTGCGCAGGTATACTTATGTACACATGGGTATTCACTCCAATAATATTGTTAATCTTTGCTGTTGCTGCGCTACTTTTAAACCAATCAGTAAATCCCATTATTGTCATAAATGATTTTGATTCTTATGTGAATGCCTGAGTTTCAATCCTTCATCAAAAGCGTGCTTTCTCAGATTGACTACCAATGCGGATGTGCCTGGCCGGTTCACTATAAGAATCAGTAGACGTCACAACGCATTCAATGATCACTGACGCCAGAACACTTCTGAAAACGTTTTACAACCTGGGCTGCTTTAGGACATATGTATTTAACTTTCCCTACAGAGGTAAACTTTCTTCTTCGAACTATCTGTCAGTAATGAAATTCCCCATTAATTCAAAGAGTGCTTTCAAAAAATTAAAAAATTACGAATCTCATGCATAAAACACCACTGTTATACTTCTGGCACAGTTTTACAGAGCAGCGGGGCGCCATATAAATTACATAAGAACTTGACCAATTTACATTTATAAAACGCTCTCGCCTGCCTGCTACACTTTAAACCAAATGGATTTCTGTTACGGTAGACTGAGAAAGCTATCTGATCACGGTTGCTATTCTTCTTCATTCAACGGAATCAAAACTACTGCCTTTATACAACAATAATTCGAGTGTGTGTACAGCTTTTGTGGTTGCTAGATAGTCCCAGGTGTCACAGTTGGTTGTCTTCCACCATCTGGCGAACATATAGCCCACGTCCTATGCACCACGACCTTCCACTAATATGGGCTTTAGTTCCCTATTAATTTTTCCACTTTAATTATTACTTCCATTAGTATCCTCATTGTTATTAATATCAATTATCTAGTTTTACTTAACTGTTACATTTCTTGTTACTTGATATATATATATAAATATATATATATATATATATATATATATATATATATATATATATATATGTATGTATATATATATAATATATATATATATATATATATATATATATATATATATATATATATATATATAGGTTGTATGTGTATGTACAGTATATGTGTATGTACTATGTATACCAAGATTCCATTATCATTTATAAAGAGCATGCATTCTTATGAAACTGACAAGACGACCATGAACTAGCAGTAGAGTGGTAAATTACACATCTTTCCCCTCCAGAGAGGAGCAAATTAATATACATTTTCAATTATTCTAACACTTTGCTTGATAGTGATTACATGGCGGCGTCATCATACGCGGCTGAAGCTGGCCTTGAAGGAATTTTTGGTTCATGTATTTTTGCATCCCATGTATGCTATACGGATTGCCAATAATACAGAAACTCGATGTTCCTTTGAGACCAGTGCAATTCAAACATGACTGAATACACATTAGTATTTGTGTGCAAGTTCACTTACCAATATAGATACATAATTACACACACACACATATATATACAGTATATATATACATATATATATATATATATATATATATATATATATATATATATATATATATATATATTATGTACAAAAAACAAGTCCCCATACACTAATATATATATATATATATATATATATATATATATATATATATATATATATATATATATATATATATATATATATATATATATATATATGGACATGTATATATATATATATATATATATATATATATATATATATATATATATATATGTAGTATTTAACAAAAACAAGTTCCCATACACTAATATATATATATATATATATATATATATATATATATATATATATATATATATATATATATATATATATATATATATATATATATATATATATATATATATATCTATATATATATATATATGGACATGTATGTGTATATACATACATACATATATATATATACATATACATATACATATATATATATATATATATATATATATATATATATATATATATATATATATATTACTAACAGGACTTCATTGAAACTCAAGCTTTCTAGGGCTAACAGTCCTCATTGTTAGTCTTAGAAAGCTCGTAACTTTTCCTGAACAAATATCTCCGCTAGATACCATCCAGTTTCAATGAGGTCCTGTTAGTAATTGTATTAAATGTGTGTGCTTGTGTGTGTGTACGCATGTATATAAATGAACCCCTTGCGGAGAAGTACAGCACAACGAGCCAATTAGGGCATACAAGTCAGTCAAGGAAAATTCCTACACGGGATATTTATTCTTACTCTGGACATCTCAAATTTCGGCAATACCCACGATACATGTAAGGGTGTATGTTGCGCAACAAACGATGCGGAGAGAAAGAGAGACACCTAACATGGACTGTTGTGGAAAAATATGTACCTCCCTCTCCCTCTTGTGTTATGGCAGTGAAATAAGCATTTACCATCTTGTAATCACTGTTACCTGTTACATTATTTTCACATCACTTTACTTTAACGCAGTATGACCTTGTCGCGCCAAACTCTTTGCCGCAGCAACAGATCCTTGCAACAGCCCACTTTAATTATTAAGTCTGGTTAGGTTCCTGGTATTGCCTTAGCCTCTAGTTGTTGATATGATTACTGTCGAAGAGGTTCCTGCTCTCTCAAAAACGTTGAATGAATGATTAAAGGATCACGGGTCTCCCTCGCCCGTGCTCACGCACCAACATAATTTCTCTCTCTCTTTCTAACACACATTCTGTACATTCACACTTTCTCTCTCTTTCCTAGGCTAAAAGAGATCAACACAGAAATTCAATGACAGTTCGCATGAAATGTATCGGGACCGAAGAGGACACCTTAATGTTTAGTTATTACCTTCCCTGCAAAAACAAACTCAAGCATCACTGGGACTTGAATCAAATCTAAGCGGTCTGGTGCAAACGGCAGTAGGTTAAAATGATGTCCAAGAACCAACAGATTAAGCGAAGACTTTCGATTACGTCTAAGACAATCCTAAAGTGGAAGACTACATCTGGTTTTGAAAAAACAGTGTTCTGTTTCTTGAGCAAAAATTCTCGATCTTACAATATTAGCTAATGATTTTCTTCATTTGGATTAAGGTTATCGATTTAATTTTCAGAGCAAGTTTTTGCTTTCCTTCTTTCTGCCACCTCTAAGGGCGCTTTAGTCCCACTGACTTGAAACACCATTCGTATTTAAGTTAGCCGTCGTTATACCAAAAGCTCCCTCATTATAGATCATGAGCAGTAATTCGTGGTTCTTCCGACATACTGCAATATGGACGTCCTTTTGATATGATGTGAAATTCATCCTAAGGTCGAAAACTGGGTCAAGAAAGTAATTTAATCTTTTAAAGAGAGTTTAAAATTGTTCCGAACACGAAATCCTACAGACTAATATTAGGCTGAAAAATAATAAAATATATCCAGAATTTATATCGGTTCAACTTCAAAATTCCACTCGACTAAGAAATCAATATCCTTCGCGTTATCCAACACCTCTGAAGAGCAACTTTTTTAAGGAGACCGAAAATAATAGATGGGAATCTGAAAAAATCTGAAATATGTTCAGTACATTGTGGTATTATTTCTCTCTACTTTTCCATTCGGCTGGATATAAATCATGAACGCAAACACACACATCACATCTACACAAAAACACATATATGCAATATATATATATTATATATATATATATATATATATATATATATATATATATATATATATATATATATATATAAATAGAGAGAGAGAGAGAGAGAGAGAGAGAGAGAGAGAGAGAGGGACGTGTGTTATGACATTTCTCAAATCATGATCTCAGTATAACAGAAACCTTTAAACATTACTTTGATGAAGCTCATGATATAGATACGATATACGTGTGTGTCATTATTCACAAGTACATTTATACATACATACATACCTGCATGTATATGTGTATGTGTTTATATATACAATATACACACACACACACACACAAACATATATATATATATAAAATATATATATATATATATATATATATATATATATATATATATATATATATATATATATATATTGTATATAATGAGGAAAATGAATTCAACGGGCAAATACACTTGAACTCAGAAAGCCTGAGCCCATCAGCCCACAGCTGACCCACGAATGACACAAAGAGCGCTAAGCACACAAACAAACAAACAAACGCAAACTCTAATGAATAGGCAAGTGTATCAAACACTCTTGGCCTTCTCTTCAGAACTTATCTGATGTAAAATTTATCTTTATCGAAAAAAATACGAGAGAGAGAGAGAGAGAGAGAGAGAGAGAGAGAGAGAGAGAGAGAGAAGAAGAAGAAGAAGAAGAAGAAGAAGAAGAAGAAGAAGAAGAAGAAGAAGAAGAAGACAGACAGACAGACATACAAAGACACACCCACAAAGACTGCCTCTGTTTTTGTTTTTCAAGTTGTATGATGACGTCATGGAGAGATCGAGTATCTCCCGTCCTTAGCCCCTCCTTTAGCCCCTTTACAATCCTTCACAGACATAGTGGCTTCCTTGTTTATGGCAAGTTATGTTATTAAATAGAGTATAGTCATTTTCTTTCTCATCATTCTTCGTCTTCTTCTATCGCGCAGGATATAATTATGATCGTCAATCACAGTTGGTTTTGTACAATATGCGTAAATAATGATGATGTATATGTGTACGGGTTTACAGTATATATATATAAATATATATATATATATATATATATATATATATATATATATATATATATATATATATATATATATATATATACTGTATATGAAATTTTTTATCACACCGTGATTTATATACAATCATGAAGCTACAAATGTCGCTTAATATCAAATTTACGCTATCTCGGGAATATCATCGATGGGGAATTATCACCGAAAGGCAATTTATAAGTGATAAATGGATTGGTACTGCCGGGTCTCGATCCTCGACACAGATGCTTATCCAGCGACTCCACTTGACGGTCTACCCACTGAGCCATTCCCGAGGTAGCGTGAATTTGATATTGCTGACATTTGTAGTTTCATGATTATATATATATATATATATATATATATATATATATATATATATATATATATATATATATATATATATATATATATATATATATAATGTATATATACATATGTAAATATATATATATTTACCATTTATCTGTAAAAGTTGCTTTTTCCGACCATGTGAAATATATGATCTTTGAAACTGCAAACTTATCTGAAAATTCTTATCATTTTGACAAGTTTTACTTTCCTTTATCTATGACTATCAAACATATTAGTATATTTATTCGTATATTGGTGTAACTGCATAAATAATGTTTCCAGATGTTCCATCGTAATTTGTCACTTTGTGCTTGTAATGTGACTGTGGTCCCTTGTGCAGCTGTTCTTAGTTTAGAATAATTATTTTGGTAAAGCCTTTCTCTACAATATTCATTCCAGTTCCCTTTAACATGACTCTACCTTCCTAAATTCTGATATGCTATTGCAGCTTATAATTTTCTTCTCTAGGGCACCTTACAAATAATTTTCCCCTCTGGTGCAGCTTACAAATACTTTTCTCCTCTGGTGCAGGTTACAAAGAATTTTCCCCTCTGGTGCAGCTTACAAATACTTTTCTCCTCTGGTGCAGGTTACAAAGAATTTTCTCCTCTCGTGCAGGTTACAAGGAATTTTTCCCTCTGGTGGAGCTTACAAATAATTTTCTCCTCTGGTGCAGGTTACAAAGAATTTTCTCCTCTGGTGCAGATTACACATAATTTTCTCCTCTAGTGCAGGTTACAAATAATTTTCTCCTCTGGTGCAGGCTACAAATAATTTTCTCCTCTCGTGCAGGTTACAAAAAATTTTCTCCTCTGGTGCAGGTTACAAATAATTTTCTCCTCTGGTGCAGGCTACAAATAATTTTCTCCTCTCGTGCAGGTTACAAAAAAATTTCTCCTCTGGTGCAGGTTACAAATAACTTTCTCCTCTCGCGCAGCTTACAAAAAATTTTCTCCTATGGTGCAGCATTAAAAGAATTTTCTCTTCTGGTGCAGCTTATAAAGAATTTTCCCCCCTGGTGCAGCTTACAAATAATTTTCTCTTCTGGTGCAGCTTACAAATAATTTACTCCTCTGGTGCAGCTTACAAAGAATTTTCTCCTCTGGTGCAGCTTACAAAGAATTTTCTCCTCTGGTGCAGCTTACAAATGACTTTCTCCTCTAAACTACCTCTTCCCTCTGTTTTCAAAGTCAGATGTCAATGGCCAAAAATATTTCAAAAACTTTTAGCCCTCAGAGACAAAATTTTCCCAAGATACCGAATTTCTTGAAAACCACAAGTTGCTATCCTCACTGAGGGGCATTTCACAGTGTACCAAAAAAAAAAAAAAAAAATATATATATATATATATATATATATATATATATATATATATATATATATATATATATATATATATATATATATATATATATATATATATAAGTAGGAGGGAAAGGGAGCCAGCTTCTATGATAGATCTCAAAAAAAGAGATCAATAACCTAGACGAAGGCTCTGAGCATCAAAACCATCATGACCGACCTGTCTGTATCAGTTCTGGTGTTTAGTTCTAGACTACGCCACCATTGCCAAGATGTTTCTTTCATCGTTACTTTTGTCACCGAAATGATTCCTAAAATTACCACTTGTCTACATAACTGAAATCAAAAAGACGATCATGGTGGGAATCAAATTACTTTTCATTTAAATCAAATTACTCTTCATTAAGAATTACATTCAAGCTAAAAAGGTTTGGTAACATGTCATGAGGCCTAAGTGATATTTCAGGTTGTCTCTATCAGTCAGGGCATGTATTCCCATAAAAAAATATGCAGTTTGTCTCTTATAGGCTACCGGCCTGTATTGAATATTACCGTTAATTCACAACACTAGTTGAAAAGATAACAAATGCAGTGGCCTGGTGTTATTCCCTTCTGGTAATTCATTTTATCTATAAAACCATTTCACTAAACCTTGATAAATCCAGTTTTTCTGTCGAACCTTATTGAGAAAATTCAACTGTCTTTAACTCTGACAGAACGAACATCTCAGGTTCCTTGTTTTTAACACAAACCTAGATAATCCACCCACTGACGTTCCTGTCCTCCTGAGCCATTTACCTATGATGTCTCTTGTCATAAGTGTCCCTAAAATACACGCCGATACAAATCAAGCGAAGTTTGTGTGGCTAGCTATATAAATACTTTAGGAAAGAAAGCTTGGTTGGCCCCTGTACGTTATCACACCATGAACTTTGAAAAATAAAATACTAATTTAAGTATCTGAATAAGGAAAGAGGAAAGATTTTCTTTTAAAAGTTAAACTTTTCCCCTTAGGCTTTTGAGCTTCTCACAAAGCGCTCATCAGGTTTATGACAAAGGACGCTGGAAGGTTAAATATTGGATTGTGAAACCTTCATCCAGATTCCTTGCCAGGGACGCTAAAAGGTAACTTCAAGATATGAAGTACCCTACTCTGGAAGTACAAGTACAAGTACAAGTACAAGTACAAGCACAAGTACAAGCACAAGTACCAAGGCAAACAGTTGTTGGTATCACTTACCGGATAGCAGCAAATATAGCTGCTTTGTGCTCCCTGCCCCCATCTCTGGAGCATTTCTGCTTCAGATAGTGCACGCGCCACTGTGGTGAACAAACTTTATGAACTCTCTTTTAAACATATGTAATTAACTGTGGATGATTTGTTTGAGGTACTGCGTCAGAGATATAGAGCGAGTCCAGATCCCGCTAACTACCCGCCTGATGAAGCTGGCAAGGCCTCAAAGTTATAGGTGCTCCATCAACTTCTTCAGTTTCATGGATTAACTTTTGTAAGTGCTTCAAATCAACCTCTGTTTGGGTGAGTAAAACAAAAGTTTCAAGGTGCTTTGTTATACTAGTTGGGTAGTAGTCATTGCTTTGGTTTGGCCGATCATTGTCAAAAGGCCCCATGAAAAATCTTTCCTTATTTAGCACTAAGTTTAAACTCAATTGAGTTAAAAAGGTCAGAAAAAGTGATTTTTTAATTTGCTTGAACTGTGTTTAATTGATCACAAGTGAAGTTAACAATTTCTTAGAAGTAACTGAACTTTTTTCCTTGATTATAGGTAACGTTACTTTTCGCTGAATGTGAAGTGGGTCCTTGGAAGACAGAAACGCATTTGTCGAGCTGACAAAAGTGCAGTGCCAATTTTAATAAAAATAATTAAATAATTATTGGTGTCTTTCTTTCCCATTCACCCCTATTCCACACCTGTTTATATTTGTATTGTATAGTAACTTTGGTGGAATATTGTTTTATTCAGTGAAATGGCGCCCAACGGGGCTCTTTTTGACAGCTCGTAAATCGTTCCGTTCTTTGGCGTTAGTATTAATTTAATGGTTTCTATAGTTCGTTCGCGTGTTCCATTTATTAGCCACAGAATTTTCCTTACAACCAGTTTATATCAAAATAACGGTTCCAGAAAAATGTATATTTGCAGTTATGACTCGTGATTTGCAGGTACTTGCCGCACAGTTAAAGGATTTTGTTTTAGCATTTGAAAATTTTAACGTAATCGTGATGGAAAATTCTTTGTAGCTTTAAGGCACTGATGACGGGGTAGGTAAAATTTTGTTTTGATATGCATATTTGACTGTTAGCTCAACATTTTCTGTATGTTTTTTTCGTATAATTGTAGCTTCCATTCTTTCGAAAATGGATACGGCAATTAGGAAGAGAGGAGGTCATAAAGGATCTATTACCAGTTGTTAAGAAACACTTAGAGGTTTTAGCAAGAGAGGATAAGTTTGGAAATAATTACCCTGAAGGATAATTTAAGAGTAATTTAGATAAAATTGACAAATTGAATGAATCGATTTATGACCTGATTACTGATGAGGAAAAATTGACAAAGGAAATGGTTGCGGCTAACGATTATAGTCTTAATGTTTGCAGAGTAATTCACGAATTGCAAGAAGAACTAGACAAAATGAAATTGTCTTCAGATGAGGAAACGCTTAGGTGAAAGTAAACATCGGATTTCCTTGCCTGATATTGAACTACCGAAATTTGATGGGATCCTGCCTAATTATCATAAATTTCTGGTTTCGTTTGAGAGCTTAATATCGAAGTATAGTTTATCTAGTTTGAAAAGTTTTTCATATCTCTCGAAACAATTGATTGGACCAGCGAAAACGCTAGTTGAATCTCTTTCGCTTAAAGACTTGAGTTGAAGCGGGCAGTTCAATTACTTAACGAGGCCTTTAGTGACACGCTTACCTTTTTCAACAGTATTCTGTCATTTCATCTCTTAGTAAACTCACTTTAAATAATGATGCTGTAGATGTATTTAAGTGGATAAGTCAAGCGAGTTATAAGAGATCAAGTTAGCACATTAAAATAGACGCAAGTATATTTGTCAATATTTTTTGGAATAGCTTGTGTGATACATTTTAAGAAAGAGGTCATGGCTATTACAGGTAAATCAAAACCTAGTCTCCGATGAGATAATGGATAGCGTTTTGAGGCTAATGATAGTTTCCAGCAAGTTCAATCTAAGAAGGTGAATACAGTAAATTTGAAGGTATTATCTTTGGCAACAAATGTAACTGACAAACCTGATACTTCAAGATATAAGTGTAATCTGTGTTTCTATGATAAGGAAACTGAATGTTGAAAGGGACCATAGACTTAGTTTCTGCCGAAATATACCGATCCGAAGAGTAGAGTCGATAGGCTTGGGGCCATAAACTGTTGCATTAAATGTGGATCTTTAGAACATAATATTAAGAATTGTAGACTAAATTAAATCCTTGCCGTAAGTGCAACAAATTTCATATGTCCTATTTATGCTATCAGTCTTAAATCTGTGAAAGTAAAGAAAAAACCTAAGTTACAGATAGGCTCTCCGAACAAAAGGTAAGAAAGTTGCTATAGGTAGCAAGAATACTTCTAACAATATGTTAACTGTTAATTATAATTCACAAAATCCATAATGACGTAATCCTCCTGCAAGGGACAGTGTTCAAACAAGGATGGATGTAGAACTCCTTGGAGAGTCTTTAAAGATTTAGGATCATAAACTACCTTTGTGAAGGGTTCTGATAATATTCCTAACTGCAAGGTAATTGATAAAGTCCAAACTGAACGTAAAGGGAATAAACTCTGAGAAAACGCATGATTCCTTTTTAGTTGAGTTTGATCGATATACCGGGTCAAGGTGAACAGGTGATTAGAGCAGTTTGTCTAGAGACCATTCGGATTTGCCATAGACGTTCCTGGACTAAAGTCCGTCAAATCATTTCACCAGCAAAGAAGCTACAAGTTAGCAGATATAAATTTGATAAGGTTAAAGATAGAGTAGACAATATTCATATATTGTTGGGCAGTGACCAAAATCATATTTTTCCTCTCGTTCAGCATAATTTCTCTGAAATGGGTAAACCGCCTTCAACTTATTTTAATACACCCTAAATTATGTTGGCGGGTAGTGTGTCTCAGTATTTGAGTAATATTAATAGTTTGCCGAAATCAAGCTCGATAAGCCCATATGACTAGAATGCAGTTCAATTAGTTCTTTGCTTAAGAGAAAAGTTTTGACTACTCAAAAGATTCAACAGGCTACAGAAGATTGTTTGGACGATATGTTAAATTCTCTGCCCAATATTCATGATGATACCAGAAATACTAGTGTTACAGAGAAGAAACTGATTTAGTTAATAATGTTTTTCAAGCATAGAAGTTGATAAGAGTCTGGACAGTTAATATATGCCTTGTCTTTGGAAAAAGAAATTGCACCTCTTTTATCTCAAATTATAATTTAGCTAAGAGTATTTTAAATTCTCAGAGAAAAAACTTTCCCCTGAGAAATTGAAAGAGTATGATGAGTTATTCATCAACAATTAATGGATGGGATCATAGAACGTATTGATAACATAGCCGCCTATTCTAGAGATAATGACGCATCATTTTTGGCTCATAATGCAGTTTCGGGAGAACGTTGAATCCACTAAGTGCAGAGTAGTCTTCTTATCCAATTTGGTGAAAATACTGGTGCTAGTCTCTGTCTCATAACCAATGTTCACAAGTAGGACCTAACCCAAATCGCAAAATTCAAGTAGCGACATTACTTCTTGTTTTGATAGTTTTTAGTAACTTTGACTTAAAAGAGCATTTTTACAGCTATTACTTAGAAGGAAGACACCGATAAGTTATTGTTTCTTTTGTTCAAAGATGTGTCCAAGGGTGATTTTTCTATCATTGGGTATAGATTTTGTAGAGTACCATTTGGAATGCGATTTTCGCCGTTCTTGTTAATGCTTGACTTTACTATATTTTGATTCTTAATGCAAGTGATTAAGATCCTGAGTTAAAGAGAGATTAGGAAGTCATTATATGATTTATCATATATGGATAATTTGTCCTATACTCTAACAGTGAGGATGATCTTATCAAGGCTTTGAAATTAGCTACTGAAGTTTTAATAAATATGGGTTCGAATTGCAACAGTTCAATACAAATTCACTGAACGTGCTTAAGCAGTATCAACTACAGAGTGAAAAGGATTGTGAGAAATTGTTTGGTCTTTACTGGGATACGAAGAATGATACTATTAAAACACGTAAACTGTACTTGGATCCCACAGCCAACACTAAAAGGGAAAGTTCTAAGCACTTTTCAATCTAATTTGACTTTGGTGTATAAACATTCCTATCTTGAATAGAGCAAGATTATTTTTGCATAAACTTCAAATAGATAGTAAAATACGCTGGGATGATCAGTTGACTCCAGAGCAGCGTAAAGAATGGAAAAATCTAAGCAAATAAATAAGAGCAACGAATTGGTTGTTAACTGCTCAATAGGGGACCGAGAGGGTGTGTATAATTTGTTTGTCTATGCAGATGCGGGGTAAAGAACTTTAGGTTGTGCAATTTATCTTCACGAAGTAATCACTTCTAATATGCATTTAGTTTTTAGCGAAGAATTCCGTAATCTCTAAAAAACCTAAGAACTAAGTCCATTCCGTTTTGGAACTTATGGCTTTACATCTTGCTGTAAAAGCTAGTCTGGATTTCTATGACAATATTTCTTGTGCTGTTCGACCAATTAAGATAGATCAGATATATGCATTCACGGACTCGATGATTGCAGCTTGAATTGGATAAAGTCAAAAGAGATAGATTTTGGCAAATGAGAAAGAATGTTTTAATAAACAGACTGAACGATATTTCTGAACTTCAGTGAGAAGCATTCTGTAATTTTTTCATATGGGCGGCATTCGTAATCCCTGCTGATGTTCTGACGAGGTGTGTATCAGAAAAAACTCTTCGTAATACATGTTTCTGTCTGGGCCTAAATTTGTTGACAATATTGATTCCGAATTTTAGAATTAGTGTTCCCTATCCAGACCAGAAACCTGGCGCGTAGTTTTTTTTTCCCAGTTGAGGTTAATTTGTCTGAAGCCGAACCACTATTTCCGTTAACTAAGTTTTCAAGCTTTCAAAGCGGTGAAGGTTCTGAGTTACGTATTCAGGTTCGTGAATAATTTGAAGTTAAAGTGGAAATATTGCACGTGGTGAGCCAGAGTCGTTGCAAATTCTGGAAATGAATATTTATCGAGTTTTAAATACTTAATTTGCTGAGCACAGCTATCAACATTTAGAAATTCTTACGAATCATTGTTAAGAGAATGTACAGACCAGTTAGTGGTTCAGTTTAACCTTTTTCTGGACGAAGACAATATAATAAGAGTACAAAGTAAACTGAAGAACTTAAGAGCTTCTTATAGTGAGAAGTGTCCTATCCTATTAGCAAAGGATTGCTGTTGCAAAAAGCATTATTTGGGACATGCATGTTAGGACTGGTCATTCTGGTATATATAAGACTTTGGAGTCTGCTAAGGAAGCAATTTTGGATAACTAATGGGTTTTGTAACTGTTAAAAGTATTGAATAATTGTCTGGTATGCAAGAGTTGAATTCCTGTAATAAAAATTAGTAAAAATGCATACAGAGATTTTAGGATAAACCTGATTCTATTCCATTTAGGAATATTTGTGTTGATCATTGTGGACCTTTTATGGTCACAGATAGTGCAAAACAAAAGTCTAAGGTTTATGTACTCGTAATTTCATGTTTATGGTCCAGAGCTGTTAACGGTGTTATGTAGGTCAATGGAGGTTGCTTCTTTCTCAAGAGCTATACAGCTCCATATATTTGAGTATGGTATCCCTTCATTGATCGTTAGTGACAATGGTAGTCAATTGTGTAGCTGAGTTGAGCAAACTGTATCGTATTTAAACGACACGCAGAATGTATAGAAGTTTTGAAAAAATATAATATTCGGGCTATGAAGTTTCACCCATATCCTGCTTATTCTCCCTAAACTTGGTGGACTCAATGAGTCAATGGTTAACAAGTAAAGAGGATAATAACCTCCAGTATAAGAAATAACATTTTGGACTACTTTGATTTTGAATATTTAATTAGTGAGGTAAAATGCTTTATTAATAAGCGACCTATTATTTTTAAAGTCTGCTTGATTTAAACTAGAGACGAAACCATTGTGTTCCTGTACCTCTGACTCCAGAGATGGTTATAAAAGGTTATGATGTTCCTTGTGTTAGTATTATTCCTCAACTTAATTCTACTGAATTTGAAGAGTCGTGGGACTATACTGACGAAATACTCGGAGATAATCCTTTTTGCTTTCTAAGTATAATAAGCTTAGAAGGTTAGACATAATTTGAAATTGTATAGGAGAGGAATTTGTAGCCAATTTGTTACATCAGTCCATTGATCGGAAGGTAGATATTCCAAGAAAGGACATACTCTATTAGTTGGCGATTTGGTATGTATAAAGAGTAATTTTCTCCAAACCCTTTGATTACCCATTGAGTTGTATTAAAGGTGAGGTTAATGACCTAAATGAGGTTACTGCTGCTTACGTGCGTAAAGCTAATGGGAAGTTGATAGACGTCATGTCGACAACTCATTTATTAACGGAGACCTTGATGGTCGAGTGAAAGCCAGTCAAAGAATCAGTTCCCCACTGAACCACAGGTTCATAAGACCAGTGGAAACAGGAAGCGGCTCGGTTATGCCAAGAGCGTAATACAGCGCTTCTTGAAGCTGAAGAGAATGGTGAAGTATGGCCAGAGCTGTTGTTTGCTTCTCCTGTAGATTTAAATGGGCAGGACGGTACATCCTGTCATGCTTGTTTAAAACTGCTATCTGAATGGCAGTTGTAAGTTTGTTTTATGATTGTAATATATTGAGTATTCACGGGATGCAGGCTCGACGCTGTCTAGTGGATACAAACATTATTTGTATATATTTGTTTGTTTCACAAATATGTTAATTTGTTCACCTCGGGCGGCAACAGTGTACAAAATAATAATTTTAAGTATCTTCCCGAATAAGGAAAGATTTTTCTTTTAAGTTAAACACCTTGGAAACTTTTGAGCTTCTCACAAGAAAGGCTCATCCAGATTCCTTGACAAGGACGCTGGAAGGTTAAATATTGGATTGTAGAAAACCTTCATCCAGATTCCTTGCCAGGGACGCTAAAGGTAACTTCAAGATATGAAGTACCTTACTCTGGCAGTACAAGTACAAGTACAGAGTACAAATTGCAAGCACAAGTACAAGTACAAGTACAAGTACCAAGGCAAACAGTTGTTGGGTATCACTTACGGATAGCAGCAAATATAGCTGCTTGTGCTCCTGCCCCCCCATCTCTGGTTTATTTCTGCTTCAAGATAGTGCACATATGATGTGGTGAACAAACTTTATGAACTCTCTTTTAAACATATAATTAACTGTGGATGATTTGTTTGGTACTGCGTCAGATATAGAGCGTGAGTCCAGATCATAACTACCCGCCCTGATGAAGCTGGCAAGGCCTCAAAGTTATAGTGCTCCATCAACTTCTTCAGTTTCATGGATTAACTTTTGTAAAGTGCTTCTGTCAGCCTCTGTTTGGGTGAGTAAAACAAAAGTTTCCAAGGTGCTTTGTTATACCAGTGGGTAGTAGTCTGCTTTTTGCTTTTGGCCACGATCCATTGTCAAAAGGCCCCATGAAAAATCTTTTCCTTATTTAGCACTAGCTTTAAACTCAATTGAGTTAAAGGTCGAAAGTGATTTTAATTTGCTTGAACTGTGTTTAATTGATCACAAGTGAAGTTAACAATTTCTTTAGAAG
Source organism: Macrobrachium rosenbergii (assembly GCF_040412425.1). Lineage (NCBI taxonomy): Eukaryota > Metazoa > Arthropoda > Malacostraca > Decapoda > Palaemonidae > Macrobrachium > Macrobrachium rosenbergii. Next base: position 17,317,292 of record NC_089754.1, read on the forward strand.
TAACTGAACTTTTTCCTTGATTATAGGTAACGTTACTTTTTCGCTGAATGTGAAGTGGGTCCTTGGAAAGAGACAGAAACGTATTTGTCGAGCTGACAAAGTGCAGTGCTAATTTTAATAAAAATAATTTTGATAATGGCCTTCAAAACTTTCCTCATTTTGTCCAATTCATAGAATAGAGCCCGGATCTACAACTCTCAACGAAAACCCCTTTGTACTTTCTTTCACGACAGCCCCAGTCCGTAAATCTATCGTCACTGCTTTTACCCTATATAATCTGCATCAATAGATTTCTTCTCTGGTTGAAAATATCAGTTCGTACAAACAGTCCTGTTGGTGATCTCTTTTCGCCGAAGACGAAGACGACGACGCGAATGATATCAAACTAGAATTATTAATAGAAATTTATATTTATCACATATCTATAATGATATATACTATTATTTCAGCTGCATTAACGCTAACACAAAAAATTACAAAATTATAAATATGTACGTAAGTACACCACATAAAAACACACACACTATATATATATATATATATATATATATATATATATATATATATATATATATATATATATATATATATATATATATATATATATATATATATATATATATATATATATATATATATACATGCGCGCTCGCCAGTGTGTGTGTATATTCACCGTATTCATATCGTTCATATTGGCTCAGATTATGAAGGTATTAACATAATGAATATGCTTATACTGAACTTGTCAATTTCCTCATTACGTTTAATCATTTGCCAGTTTACTAAAACATGTTTTTTTTAATAATTTACTCTAATTCATACAAATAAAGTTGCGCTGCACCACTTAAATCTCTCACCACCAAAGAAGTTACAGAGGTCACAAACCGGGTATCACTTACTACTAAGATATTCCATAAAACCAACAGGAACTTCACTTCAAAAGGAACAGAAAACAAGCTGTTTATTTGCAAAGTTTACATTAAATGAGATCACTAAGCTGTTTCCCTTTGCCATGTTACGTATGTTGCTGAATGATTGGTTACCGAGTTTGGTAAATCTGTACGAAACAAAACAAAAAATGTATTTGTGAAACAAACCCTCGCCGGTGGCAAGTTCCCATATGACCTTTGTTTTCAAATCATGACCTTGACATGAGTCCACCAGTTAACAATCTCGACTCCAAATTACGCATAAATGACACACACACACACACACACACACACACACACACACACACACACACACACACACACACATATATATATATATATATATATATATATATATATATATATATATATATATATATATATATATATATACATATAAGCGAGCAGTCTTCATCTTTGTAAATATTAAAATTATGCTGATTTACTAAACTTTAACCATACCTGTTAGACAGACAAAGAGGGCCAGGCAGGTGTACAGGTAAATCGGGGCATTATCAATTAATGATAAATGCTAGGTAAAAACTCTCTTTCTCTCCACACACACACACACACAACTATCTATAATATATATATATATATATATATATATATATATATATATATATATATATATATGTATATATATATATATATATATATATATATATATATATGTATATATATATATATATATATATATATATATATATATATATATATATATATAGTGTGTCTGTGTTTTTGTGTAAGTACGTACATATATATAATTTTGTTATTTTTTTGTGTTGGCGTTAATGCAGCTGAAATAACAGTATATATCATTATAGATTTGTGATTCATACATAGCCTAGATTTTTTTTCTGAACACATCTCAGGTTATCTAACAAGCTCACATACTGTACTGCCTCACGGACGTCCTAGTACCAAAGCCAGAACATTTTTCTTTATTTACAGACATCTATTGCTGCTTCAATCATTAAGAACCCTCTTATGCATATTTTCTTTTCATAATTCATATCTTTATTAATCCATTCACTTCCAACCACTTCACGTATCGCTCGTGTATCCTTTGCATTCCTCGTCCTTCAAGACGGTCATTAACATATTTCTGCTCATTACACAAGTACGAAGGACCAAGTACTGAATATAAATGAATAAATATATTGATATATACATGCATACCTCACACACATACACACACGCACACACAGACTATATATATATATATATGTGTGTGTGTGTGTGCATATACATTTACAATATGCTATATATACGTATATATACACAAGAAGAATTTAATCAAACCATATTCTTTCACTCTGACCCTACTGTAATTACATATTCCAACTGATCGCTTTCACGTTCAACTCCTCCTCTCTCTCTCTCTCTCTCTCTCTCTCTCTCTCTCTCTCTCTCTCTCTCTATCTCTCTCTCTCTCTCTCTCTCTCTCATATCAACAGATGCGTCTGTTGAGTTACTAAGAGACACCAAGGCCTCGCTGGTGTCACTTTCAGGCCACTTCTCTCGGTCTTCGATCTCTGGTTTCGTTCGTCGTCTCACTTAAAAACATCATTGCAGCCTCTTTTATCTATAACCCCCTTCCCCTCTCCCCTCTTGCCACCACCCAAACATCTATCACTTTCAACAACCACATCCCTCTCCCCCCCTGTAGGGATGGTATTTAACAATCGATCAACAACAGACGCGAGAGTCTTCGCCGTCGTCAAATCACCATCATTACAACCTCTGCAACAACCGTTAATAAATCATGATCGTCACTATTGTCACACGCAACGCCACGTCATACAGTCACTGCTAAAACTGTAAAGACATCGCTAAATCATCATCATTATCATTGCCCCTCCACCTAACACCTACAGTATACACTATATTCATGATATTTGTTGCTAAGGACAGAAAACGAGTGAGTGGCATCCGGGAAGTCAGTACATTACTGCTCTAATGAGAATCCTGGTCTATCCTTCAAAATGAATATATAAAAATACACTTAAATGGCCTTACCTTGACTTGCATTTCACGGAAACTTTACTGTGAAAAGCCTAAATAACAACAGCGTAAAGAGTCACCGTACCGGCATTGGTTATCTAACAGACCGAACGAGGGTAGAATATGTGAAGGCTTGAGAGAAATAAAATACTAATGAAATTCGTTCGTTTGATACATTGGTATATATATATATATATATATATATATATATATATATATATATATATATATATATATATATATATTACTCCGCAGTAACCTTTTACTGTAAAATCCAAGCCACACTATTACAAATAACCTCAGTTCTAAAAGATTTTAAAAGCGAATGTAAACACGAATTTTTTCGTCTTACCCGCGATTTTCTTTTGACGTGTATAAACAAGCACATTCACCATACAATTAATACATGTTTTACAACATCCAAAGTAACATGGCAAATGTACGTGCCGTTCTAAAATGTAATAAATTGAAAAAGTAAAGCAAAAAAAAAAAAAAAAACGAGAGTAAAAGGTTATACTGATATTTGCATCACAAATTGCGGCATCTCTCAATCATATCTACTTTAATCACAAAAAAAAAAAAAATAAACAGAAGAAAAAAGGTTTTCTGTGAAACATCAGAGCACGCAGACCTAAAGTAAAAGGTTACTAAATTTATGGAGAGAGAGAGAGAGAGAGAGAGAGAGAGAGAGAGAGAGAGAGAGAGAGAGAGAGAGAGAGATCTGACAAATATCCATTACGTCTGTGGTCGATAAATGTATGCATACATTTTTAGGGGCACGAGTTGAGCAAAACTAACATACTATGACCCTTACACGAAAAATTAAAAGTGACCACACAGACCAACATTTCGTTGCAAATGTTTAGTGCAGATTCATTCGGCGAATTAAGCTATGGCCATTTTGTTTCACTTTTATTACATAACTTTTTATTAATGAAACACTTGGGATTGAGGGCAGGGCATCATCTTTCGATAGCAGATGAAATTTCACAACTCGTTCAAACAGACATATGTACAAAATGTACAAAAGCATTTTTGCTGTTTCGACCTGAGATGATCAAATAAGTAACATCATTCACTTCCAACCACTTCACGTATCGCTCGTGTATCCTTTGCGTTCTTCATCCTTCAAGACGGTCATTAACATATTTCTGCTCATTACACAAGTACGAAGGACCAAGTACTCAATATAAATGAATAAATATATTGATATATACATGCAAACCTCACACACACACACGCACACACAGACAAAGTAGCGCCTGGAACCTTCACCGCAAAACAGAAGATCTGTCTCACAAAACAAGGGCGTTCGGACACCATAAACCTCCGCCAAAACTGAGCAATCCATCTCCCGACCCCCTTATCCACCCACATCCCCACCCTAATCACCACGAACCATTGTTCCTTATCGAGATCCGGATCTCTCCCTAAGTTTAACCACTCGTTGCCAGTCACGATCTCCACCTCCGGTAAATTATTCCTAAAAATTCTCAGACAGACAAAACAAACATAAGAGGTGAGAATCAGCAGCGTACGTTGAAAATCACGATAAAGAGTCAAACATGATCCCGCAACGTTCCGAAGCTTTGGGAGCATTAAATGTTCAAGGTCGACTTCTTCTAAGTGGTCTGAACACATTTCCTTCAGTGTGATTAAATGAGGATTGGACCCAACGATCTGATATTACGGACTAGTGTCGTAACTACTAAGGCCATCGCACCGATTAACTTGGGAACTGGGGCCATAACATATACATATCGACCGATGTCTGGGCTTAATTTCAAATGCATAAAATGGAAAAGTGAAACTCATAATTACTATCAAAAGAACTGACATTCATCAACAACTGATGCCATTTACTGAAGGGATTTTAAAGCGAATAACTTCATAGGGAGGTCTGCGTTCAATCTGCATGAAGTGTGGTGATTCTAACTGTAATGTAGGAAGATACTTGAACCTCTTAAATAAACACAGTGAGGGCAAAAATATTGGTGGGGTGTGGGTGGGAATCGTTTTGCAAGAAGAGAAACATACGGATAAGATGTCTGACCGCCCATTACACTGAGCCAGCCCAGTTCCTACTGGTAAGGAAACTTTCATTAACACGTAATTGCTCAGAAGACGCAGTAACCTCTATTTGGCTTTAGGTCAATATAGTCTGCAATTTTTTCTAGAAGGCATACCTCACGGTAAAATGAAAAACAACGAATGAAGTCATTTATATATAAATAAATATATATATATATATATATATATATATATATATAATTATATATATATATATATATATATATATATATATATATATATATATATATATATATATATATATATTATATGTTTGTCCCGATGACAGAGCAGTTAGTGTCCTAGCCTCACCAACGAGAGCGCTGAGATCGATCCCGGTTAGGGAGAGGCCAGGCCAACTTCCACTTTATAAAACGTATTGTGTTGCAAATGGTTAGGTCAAGGTTACTTCAACTTTCCAGACGAGAGTTGTAGGATTCTAACGTTCTTTTTTTTTTTATGCCTAAACCCTTCTTTCGAGAGACAGGCTTGATGATTCTGTAGCAGTAATATCTGATCCGTTTGATCCGATAATTGGCTCCTTGTTCCCTTGCCCCTTGACAATAACCATTAATGCGTAGGAGAGAAAAAAGCCTTTATAAACCGCTGGCAATGATTTAATAGAGCATTTACACATAAACGCACAGATAAAACCTTTAAACAGGTTAAACTCCTTCTAGGCTGGGGATTATCATCTCGTCGACAGAGAGAGAGAGAGAGAGAGAGAGAGAGAGAGAGAGAGAGAGAGAGAGTGTGGTGGGGGGGGGACTATACATTTACGGCTCTCTGTCTCATGCCTATGGCAACTTTTGCTCATTAACTTCGCGAGAGTTTTTTAAAAGGCGTCATAAGGAAAGGGAGGTGATTAAAGTACATTATAATATGCAGTTGTAACTAACCATTCCAGTATGGCAGAGTGTCATTAAAACAAAATTTCATAATACTGAGTGAATTACAGTGTTTGAGAATGGTATTCGGCAATTTTACTCTTTTTAACGGAAGATCACCGATAACATGATTCATAATGCATTTTATTTCCTGACGACTTCTTCATTTCTATACTTTACTGACCGCTACCTTTTGTTTACCTATGATCTTCACTACTTTTTACAATGTCAGTTTTTATCCATTTTTAGTTTTATGCAAAAGAAAACTATTGAGATGGTTTTGTCTGTCCGTCCGCACTTTTTCTGTCCGCCCTCATATCTTAAAAACTACTGAGGTTGGAGGACTGAAAATTGATATGTTGATCATCCACCCTCCAGTTATCAAACATACTAAATTGCAGCCCTCTAGCCTCAGTAGTTTTCATTTTATTTAAGGTTAAAGTTAGCATAATCGTACATCTGGCACCGTTACAGTACCAACAACATACGTCATCACCTGGCCGAGGCTGAAAATTTCATACAGCATTATACTCGTTACTGTTGTTCATCACTACCTTTTGCATTAACGATCACCGGCACTGCTATCATTAATGTCCACCCTTCACCTTTTTCATTAATGAATGTTTATTAAATACCCCCATTAGCTCCCTTCATTAATGATCACCATTACCTTGGCTTTTCGCCCAGCCCTCCCCAGATCTTATCCCAGCCTTTTATATGGGTTTTGGGATAGTCAACTAATCCATCTGCTTTAAGCCAGCGGAAGCTCATGTGGCCGGGAGGGAAGAGGTGCACACCTACTAGTAGCCTTGGTAATATGGTCGACTCCTTTATACACTTCCACTTCTGATTAGGATTGAACCAGTTTCTCACGAAAGGGTTTACTCAACTTTCACATTCAATTCACGATTTTCCGTAAAAATAGGTGAAACTCAGGAAGAGCTATGCAATACTCTTAGGAATGCTTTTCATGCTTAATATTCAATTGTACTTGTGTTAAGAAGGAAAACGTAGCGCCAACTATATAGAAAAGGAAGATAAAAATGTTAACAAAAAATAAAAACACGGAAGATCTAAACAATAAAAAAATAAAATAAAAACACGGAGGGGGTAGGTAGCGCTGGGTAGAGAAAATAGGATTATACACTGTGAAGTGTGAAAGCCAGAACAGGGAGTGAGCAACACATCGAACAGGGGTGCCAGAGAGAGAGAGAGAGAGAGAGAGAGAGAGAGAGAGAGAGAGAGAGAGAGAGAGAGAGAGAGAGAGAGAGAGGATAAAATGACTCCAATTAAAACCAACTGAATTAATAAAATCTAAAAACCCTGTTCCCATTAAAACAATACATATCACTCAAGTGACAAAGACAAAATCTACAGAAACTCTGAACAGCAATACGAGAAAAGTGCTATATGATGGGAGAGACAGTCCCTGAGGTTCGATTCATTCTAAAATCCCCTGCTAATAACTCCCATCTTAATAAAGAAGTTTCACTAATTACATGTTTTGAGTAGCTTAGCCCTCATTTAAACGATGATAATGACCTGTTCCTAATCGTGTTAAGTGTACGTATCCAATTATGTAATAGCTTAGAATTAATGAGGACTGAAATATCAACTCATCCCAAAAACCAAATACTGTTTACTGATGTTAATGGAAAGAGACGGAGATGGCCAACGGTTACCCAAACGAGGAAGGTCCACCATGAAAACTCTTACTGGTTTTCAACAACAGACCAGCCGATGAGACTAGGCAGGTTTGAAATTCAGTCAAAAGAATAATAAAGAAAATCTCATATTCCCAAATTAAAAGGTACCAGTGACTGATGATTCATCTTTATCTATTGACTACTAGCATAGACCTCTTTGATTAAAGGATATTCAAAATAACATTTGTCATAACCCTACCACACAGCTAATTAGTAACATCTGGATGGCAATGTACCCAACTCCAAACTCCACGAAAACCTCTTTTTCTATTAAGTGGGTCATGAATGGAGTGTGGGGTTCTATTATTTGCATGCAATTGCCCTAACTGATAACAGTGAAAAATGTGTAACTGGTAAAAGATTTTACAGTTTAGAGAAACAGCGACAATCAGCCAATCAGGCACTTGTTGAGGGAGCATTTCTTAGCATCAATTATGATTCTTTAATCAATACATTCCACAGAGCAGTTGTTGGTGGGTAATATTGTTATCAGAGGAACATGATCTCTTGTGTTCCTCTGCTTACCGTTCTTGGGTCACTAGTTTTTATATAATGTAAGCACGATATGTGGTTTGGCCTTGGATGCAAGCTTGTTGCCTGTGTAGATGGTGATGCTTCTCTATGTACATTAATACCATTTCATGAGTACAGACCTATGTGTGCTGAATCTCTTAAAAGAGATTTAGCTGCAGTTAGTGCTTGATATAAATTATGGGGGACGAAATTAAACCTTTCAAGATGTTGTAAAATATGGTCATTAAGGCACTGGGTCCCGCTGCAAGAGTTATTTATTGACAGTGTTTCTTCCACTACATTGAATTCATTTAAAATTCTATGTTACATCCAATTGTGAGTAACATATCCGGTCTCTATCTTCTACAATTACACAAAAATCGTTATGGTGAGATTGTCTTTCAATACTTTTGGAGACTTGTCTGTTCTGAGGGAATACTTTTACTCTCATTGTCCACAAAAATCGCTACGGTGAGATTGTCTTTCTATACTTTCTATACTTTTGGGGACTTGTCTATTCTGAAGAAATACTTTTACTCGCATCGTTCAAATCTTTTAGATATTATGACCGTACTTTCCAGACTATACCATGCACCATGAAGTACTAGATATACAGCTCATTCTAACAGTCTTGCCTTTTACTTTGTGAGGTTAAATGCCTCAAAGTTTCCTAAAAGTATTATCCCAACTGGGACCAAATTACGGAGAAATCTTCCAAGGTAGGCTGTTCCAATGTCTAGATCTCGGGCTGTTCCACCGTTGGAACTGCAAAGGTTCTTACAGGAGGCAAAAAATTTTTTCTTGTTCAGGCTTCCACGAGCCTCAGTTCACAGATTTTTTTTATTTTAACTTTTTTTTTTTTTTCTACAACATAATTTATTCTGCACTTAGGTATTTCTTTCAACGTGCAGGGGTACTTTCTCAGCTGGGGCACTAGGGCACGTAGCACTCTGCTTTTCCAACTAGGGTTGCAGCTTGACTGGTAATAATGACAATTGGGGCTTGTAAATATATTGAAGGCGACTTGTAAATATATTGAAGAGTCCCAAGGAAGGGAACATCCTTACATCCTGAGCGGTGTGAGCTGATTGCTAACCACATGAAAGTAAAAGAAGACTTAATGAGAATAGCAAAGGATTTAAGTCAAACTCCTTATATAATACGGCACTATGACAGGGCCTTGTAGAACTAAACGCTTCATCTCTGTTAATTGGCAAAGTTGCTCTGATTAAAGGCTTTCCTGGGGAGCAAGACAATAGAATACGGTTAAAAATTGATATAATTACGAGATGTAAATTCAATATTATATTCTCTCTCTCTCTCTCTCTCTCTCTCAAAGGTGCCTCACACTGAGGGACCTGGGGCAACCCGAACGAACTGTAAGGTCTAAGACAGTGATTCTTAAACTGGTGGCGCGCCCCAGAAGCTTTCGAGGGGGGCGCAAGCACAGTTGCCAGATGGTGCCAACTATTTTTTTAATTTGTGATGTCACTTACAAAATTGCCAAAAGCGTTATCACTGCTTCCATATATTTTCTAATCATTATCTCAAAACATGCCAAAAATTCAAAATATAAGTCAATTTTAATTTCAAATCTTGTTTATGAATTGTCTTTTATTGTTATGATAAGTATAATAGCATACAAATAGACAACATATTGTTTATAGATTATAGTTGCCAAAAGTTTCAGGGGTGGGGGGGGGAGCGTGGGGTCTATACATAATGCAGAGGGGGGCGCAAGGCAAAAAAAGTTTAAGAACCACTGGTCTAAGGTAAGGTAAGGTCCGAGTAATCAGATTATACCAAAACAGAGAACTAAGCAACTTACGAAAGAGACCACAAGTAAAAAAATACGAGAAAAAGGCATCCGAAAGGTATGACGACTACTGTCATAACACCCAGGAGTCATAAAAAATAAGGAAACACGTACGATGTATACGAAAATATGTATAAGAAAAACAGCAAGAACCCATGACCCACAAATTGCCATGGAATGAAAAGGAGCAACGCATTACCACTGAGAAATCTCATGTAAAGACAAACAAGATATATATACCAAAAAATAATCATTAATCACTCAGGAAGTGTACATGTTCACTACAGTGACAGTATTCGATTATTTTATAGCCTAAACACTCTTCTCAGGTCTAGCATAAACGGATGTACATTTCAGACTTAACATAAGTGTCCGGAAAACTGTTCATCTCGCAATGTCAATGAAAATGAAGGAATGATTTCCGATCAGCATCCCCATCTATCCCAAATTCTACACAAATTTTCATCAGCCAAAGCCCACTCGTCTAACAGGTTTCATTAGAATCCATCAATAACTTATTGTGGCATTTTAGTGACATCCTGACGCGATGAGTGCATATTATCCGTCCACCTGCGCCGGCTGACGTGATAGTATAATCGTGGATATGAAGCCAGTACCCTGACTGACCGCAAAGTGGAAGACTGACCCAATGACTGGCATTCCTTAGTTGGATGACCTACTCCAGAGTTATCTGGCGTTGCACTCAGAGAGCGATCGAGTCCTCGAGTGAGCACTCCAGGTATTATCAGAACTAAGCGCCGAAAAACATTGCCCCTTCTAATATATAAAGTACTGAAGACTTTCTTTAAGAGTAGTTCTGAACATGATTACTGTCTTTCAAGGACACCAAGAAACGTGAAAAATAAGGAAAATCTAGAAGGGAACGCATGAAATAAGTTAAGTATACCTTAGTTTAACCAGACCACTGAGCTGATTAACATCTCTCCTATCCTAGGGCTGGCCCGAAGGATTAGACTTATTTTACGTGGCTAAGAACCAACTGGTTACCTAGCAACGGGACCTACAGCTTATTGTGGAATCGCAACCACATTATAGCGAGAAATGAATTTCTATCACCAGAAATAAATTCTTCTAATTCTTCATTGGCCGGCCGGATACTCGAACGCGGGCCCAGCAGAGTGCTAGCCGAGAACTACACCGATCCTTCCAACGAGGAACTAACGTATGAAATAAAACAAGACACTTCACTGTGTGTCGTGTAAATTGATTAGTAAACACGATACTCTCAGGTACGGAAAATACTAAGATTTCTAGCTACGGTAAATGACAGGGTGCGTCATCAATTCAGAGTGCTAGGAGTAATTGCACCCCACGGATGATTTAAAAGAAACCGAAAACGATGACATTCCGATTTTCCTGCCGCGTCTCTTCACCGCCACCATCCTCGGAAGCCCTCCTACATCAAAGACCCGGTTCTCATTCCCTGGTCTCGAGGACTTTCCGAAAGTATGGAAGGAGATGAGATCCAAGGCGGACTGGATAAGGGAAATGAGAGAAGAAGGGGCCGGGGATGGGAGCTAGTGAAGGGGTAAGAGAAAGTGGAGAAACGATAAACGTAAACGGAACTAACAAGCAAAAGTTAACAGGAAAAAGTAGGAGGTAAAGAGGAAACGAAAAGAGCTAGTAGAATAGTAAAAGTGAGAGAGATTCGTAATGGAGGAAAATAAAAATAGGCTATTATCAAAATGGTGAATAAGAAAAAGGGATAAACTGTATACGGAAGCATATATTAAAAAAAATATCAGAGGAGGAACGACAAAAAAGTATACAATGAGAAGAGAAAAGGGCAGAGGAGGGAATATTGAATCAAGTAGAGAGGTCAGAAGACAGTAAAGGTGAGAAGAGCAAGAAAAAGAGTAAGGAGAAGGAATATTAGGTAAAACAGCATGATGAAGAACGGAGAAAGAGAGTAGGGGAAGGAATGCGAGGGTGTAATAACAGCCGGGCAAAAGGTTATGATAACATGCCATGTGACGGCCATCGCAATGAACATTCTGGTGCTGCCCTTAACCCCAGCATTACCTACAGCCTGTGTAATGGCTGAAAAACATTACCGCTGCAAAATTCCAAACATATGATCATACATGTAACATAAAAACATAATTACTTTACACGTGTACAAAAAAAAAATCTCACATTATGCCCTATACTACTGAACTTCATTCTTCTCTCTCTCTCTCTCTCTCTCTCTCTCTTCAAAACCATTTCATCATCCTGACAGCCTAGAGCTACGGTGCCCTACAGCAACTCGAGCTATGGCTAGCCCCAATTAGAGATACTGTACTACAAGGAACTAATCAATAATGCTTTAGAAAGAGGAAGGAGTTCGTTAACACCCAAGGAGAATTACGGACTGCTGCTTCTGCCCTTCTTTAACGCTCAAGAGCTTAGGACTGCTACCACCACTAATATTCAACTCACAATCCCCTTGTCTATTTTAGTATATAGAATGGGAATCTCTCGTTTCTTCTGACATTAATCCGGTGCTACGTACATTAATAAACCAATTTTACGCAAAGTATTTTTCACTTTGTTTTACAGTGATTCAAACTAACTTTTACACTTTCAGTATTGTTTATGTCGATTAAAAATCTTACGATAAGCCCCTAACTAATTTCGATATTCATATTAATCATTATTGTTGTAAGCTACTAACGGCCCTTTTGTTGGATTCTCAACGGAAATTACACATATGGGTCTCAACGGTGGTGTAGTCCCATTTAAGAGAGTAACGTAGTAAAGAGCTCCGACCCAACTAGGTCTTGAAGAAATAACCCTCTTAATAAAGAAGATGACAAAAAAAAGAGCGTTGGAAAAACAAAACAATTACTCTGTCTTGACAATACTGCTACTACACTCAGGCAAATTCTTTTACAATTTTAGCAACAATATACAAGTGTGTGTGCGTTTGTGTTTTGCACTATTTAATCATGTTTATCTACCACTCCTCTCTTCAGAATACATACATAAATGTGCAGGCACACACACACACACACACACACACACATTTACATATATATATATATATATATATATATATATATATATATATATATATATATATATATATATATATATATATATATATGTATGTATGTATATATAAATAAATGTATGTATGTACATATATAAATAAATAATATATATATATATATATATATATATATATATATATATATATATATATATATATATATATATATATATATATATATATACAGTACAATCTGAGAGAGAGAGAGAGAGAGAGAGAGAGAGCGCTAGCTTCATAGCAGAGCGATTACATAACCGGGGCTGTATGGGCATGTGCCAAAACGTACTTGAGAGACAAATATGACGCAAGGGTCACTTAGGGACCAGTTCTGCCCCAGTCCCTACCCGCCCGCCCCCCACCACCTAGACAACAACAACAATAGCGCGACCATATTTCAGGGCAAGAGGATCTAAGGGCCAACGACTTACACACGTCTGTGTTGCAATAGGGTCATTCCTGTCTTGGCTCCTTCCCTTACAAGTGAGCAACAACGTACTCCGACGAATACCATGATGTCTTTTTATTCTTTGGTATGTGGTCGTCAGTGCACATGAAATTGTACCAAGCTCGATGCTTCGTAGGCAGTCATGTACGCTCGCAAAAGAAAAAAAAAATTTTTTCGTACCCTTGAGCTTCTGAGTATATAGTTATACAGAAGACAATGAAACTTCCGCTAAATGACTGCGTAAAATAAATTTGGATGACGTCAAATCTGGGACTTTGTCAATAAGGAAATTGATGTCATGTTTTCCACAGAGGTATACTCTTGGTTGTACCTAATATATATTTCCCGTTGCCATTTCATTACGTCATATATGACGTTAGTATTTAAAATAAAACTGTCACTACGTTTAGCAATTCCATGATAAGTATCTAAAGTATTGTTAGTTCTATTTTAGCATCAACAGTAATGATGAACTCTACTTTCATAAAAGAGACAAAAAATGAGCCTAATCAAAATGCCCCATTACGCATGAATGTTCATCGTGAAATGATTTACGACAGTTTTACAAGATTCACGCATATTTTACAAGGTAACATTATTTTTTAAAAATCCCCAACAGACGACAGCGCATCACAGCGACCCCTATTGCACAAAGAAATGCTACAACCCAACTTCACAGCAACACCACAGCTTGCATGTGCAATACTTGAATACGTCGCAAATCAGGACAACGCAGACGCTGGTTATCTTCCTGCGGGTCATGAACGTACACCGACTGTTCCTCACTGTCATGGAAGTCTGTAAGCTTATACTGTATAGCCAGTGGGCTGTAAACAGTGAGTACGGTAGTAACCCGTGCTTCGCCATGACTGCGCAGAAAAGGGTTTCGCAACGTCGGAATGCCTCGTACTACGTCAGGGATTGTTGTTATTCAAGCATACGCGCACGGTATTCATCTTCCGCATCAGGAGCGTCATTTTAATACAATGCTTCGTCCAACATTCGAACTAATTTAGTCTGAGAGAATAACACCATCTTTCTTACAGAAATTAGAAGCTTAATCGCTGATTTAATTTATACTTCTACAACAAAAGCAACAACTATTATTATTATTATTATTATTATTATTATTAAAGTAGTTTAACCAGACCACTGAGCTGACTTCCAGCTCTCACAGGGCTGGCCCGAAGGATTAGATTAAAATACTAGGTCCAGGCCTGAGGCCAAGCGCTGGGACCCAATAGATCATTCGGTACAATGATGAATGAATTAAAATGAAATTAAAAACTGCATATAGGCACATCCTCTCACACTAAAACACATATATATAATAAATACATTTACTCAGACCTCCTTACATACATACTAAAAGGTATATTACTACTTCTACTACTAATGGTTATTATAATAGCTTAAATTTCTTAGCTTACAAAAATGCACAGGTAACCTATAAAACGCATATTTTTCACTAAACCCATTAAAGCGAGTGATGACGTCACTGTTATTTGAGGCTTTACAAGAAACTCAAGTTATGGCGACTAGCGTTCCTAAGAGTATGTACCACGTCTTTCTTTTATATTTTAAAGTTGCGAATATTTTCGATTTTCATTCTCAATCACATTCAATAACCCTACTGATTGGTTTGTTCATTCGGCTGTTTAATATATCAATTATTCCATCCATCTTTTATTTATCTCTTGCCACTGTGGGTACAGACCCAAAACCATCTCACCCTTAAGTATGGGGAGAGATAATGAGATAATAAGATAAGAACTAACATAGGGGAAAATCACTTAAGGCCAAGGTCAGCCACACGCAACTCTTCACGAACGAAATTAGAAAGAGTATTTGTTAAACACTGTCCCGTGTAATCAACTAATATAGTTAGGTCATAGGGTTCCAAGTCTCGCAGCTCCGTTTGTTCAAGTTGACAGGAAACAGAATTCCTTTTCATTTCAGTTGAATTTCGCCAGCGGATGATTCCGTTTCCACATAAGCATTGCTTTCAGACGCCAAAGTGTAAAATTAACACATTGATTAGGTGAAGACGTGATGGAGTCTGCTGATGCGCCAAAAATTCTCTTCTCGGTGGAATTGTCGTACACACTGGCAGCAACATTATTTCAGATTGGTTGCTTTATTTGCTTGAATGTTAGAGACATAACTTTAACCTTCAGAGGCAAAAGACAATTTCAAAAATTGAAATGAGGCAAGGAAGTCATTATGAACCGAGTGTCTAGGACATTACACGCAGGAAAAAGGTTTACACTTCTCAAGCGTCAATTCAGTCTTTTTATTTTGAACAACTAGATTTTATCATTCTTGCTATTCTAGAGTGAAATGCTATGATACAATCCTGAATGTCATAGAGCAATGAAATCAATGCATCCTGACGAAAATATAAAATTCTCTTGTATAAAAAAAAAAGCTCGTATCATTAAACAAAACAGATCAAACACTTATGCACATTTACTTGATCTCATCCATAGATAGTACCTTATTGTAAGTCGCAAGATGTCAGTTTTCATTCTCAAGGTTTGACATTTCTAAATGATTTCCAATAAAATGATAAAGACACATTCATGAGTTTAAAAATTACGCCCATAAGGTTAATCAAAACTCCCATGTATAATCAATAAAAACAATCTAATCAGCTGATATCGAGTACACAACCTGGCGACAATGCAGCAACTTAAGAACACAACCAACTGGAATTTAAGTATTCAGTCAATCCTACCAAAAAAAAAAAAAAAAAAAAAAAAAGTCATGCGTGATGGAAAGACATCAGGATAAAAAGTGAATCTAAAATCTGATAAAATCATGGTATCCTTACTTTCACCCAAGAGTGGCATTGGAAAAGAAATTGAAAATGGTCTTTGAAAATGTCATAGGTGCCAGCGTACAAGCGTTTTCAATTATTTCACTTCCTACATGACAGGAGTTGAGATTTTATATTACATTACTGAAAATTCAATTCTACCATAAACTTGCATCCTTATCTTACATATAAAAGTTGAAAGTTCTTCCTGTTTTACTTTCTTATGAAGTTTAATTCTCAAATGTCAAAACGATTATCAATCATTTACTTCGATATTGCAATAACTAAATCGATATGTCCTCAACATTTTATCAGTTACGGAGATATCTGGCAATCAATCGCCAATAAAGTAACCTTTTGTTTGATTTATGAGTCCAGAGGCCCACACCAGGCCTGTTATATCCTTCAACTCTACCAAATTTACAAGTCCCCCTTTAGGTAAGGACCAGCGTTGGCATAAGGCCAACCTAATCTAAACCAACCAGCTAATGTATGAATTCATCCTCACACGACAAATCACAACAATAACCGACACTAATGATTTGCCTTTTCGACCATAGTTTCCCGTTTTTGTAAACTGCTCACTAAACCATGCCCCACCTGTCAAATTCCTTGGCAGAAGAAAGGTCAGCGCTGAAAAGACAAACGAATAAATAAACTCTCTTTTTGATTTCCGATAAGAAAACTATCACTACAGCTTCCTTGCCGAGTTGAGGAAATCTCTCCATCACGACTGACTAGAGTTAGAATGAATCTATTTAGTGATGAAGATAATCCAAGAAAAGACGAACCATTCTGAATGCTGAAAACCCGACAAGTGAGAGAATTTGTGAGTGAGCTCATCGTATTTCTCGAGTGTTTGAAATATCTGAAGTGAGACCAGACTGCTGAGTTTTAATGTGATGTCAACTTACGGAATAAAAATCACGAAAACGCTGGAACACTGAAACATAATTTTTCTTATTTCTTTCAAATGAAATACTTCAAGTAAATGGTAAAGTCGTAACCAGATGACCTTGTAAACTCTTAAAATCATCAGCAGGTTACTTTGCAATGTTGGCAGCCCTCAAAATCTCACGAGGCTTAAGCAGCTGCGCTTTTCAAACATCTGAATTCAGTGGCATTCTCAACAACTGTGCTTTGCAACTTCGTCGTTTCTAAAATGAGCGATAAAATACGTACATGAAGCAAGCCATTTTTGAAATTAGCTAATAATTTAGGCCTGAGATTCACGTCCAAAAGCTATACTCATCATGTTGAAAGGTAAACACTATGTTCCATGCTGCTGCAAAGCAAGCACAGCTGACTGTAATTGTATTTCTCATCTTTGGTCCGCTTTACTTGGAGAGAAAGGCTGGAGAGAAAAAATTCAATTCAAATATCACTTGCACTCTACAGCAAACAAAATTCTTCTTACGGTAAACTATAGTTGAGCTGCTTTCAAAGTCAGCTATGACTCATAGTGAAAGGGTTGGAAATCTTATTTTTATCTATCACTTTTCAATTTTCGTCACATTCTACACACACACACACACACTATATTACATATTTATATGTATGTATATATATATATATATATATATATATATATATATATATATATATATATGAATTTTTATCACATCACCGTGATTCATATACAAGCACTAAGCTACAAACGTCCTTTAATATCCAATTCACTCTACCTCGGGAATAATATATTTTCATATATGTTACCCGAAGGGGAATATTTTAGTTGATAATAAGTCCGTCGTATATATATATATATACATATAAATATAAATATATATATATATTAACACATCTATTTTTCCTCTATGCATACATATATATTATACCGTTTGGTAGAGAAAAAATATATATTAAAATTAATTAAATGTATACCCTAGTTCAATTGGCGTCACTGATACAAGCAACCAACAGAGCAGATGTGGATACCCCAGCGTTCTAGAAAACGTAATGGAAGTTATGCAAACAAACTTCGTTCGAACAGAATGCGCGGAGGAAAAACAAAAAGTGGGGGGGGGAGAAATGAAAGAAAAAGTAAGAAACAGAAATCGAAAACGAATGTTTACTCTCAAAATCAACAACAAAGTTCAGAAAAACTAAGGTAATGGTATAGGGTGACTAAAAGTAGTATTGAGGTTCTTCTACATTAGTAACGCTGTCCGGAAACCCATTCGACAGTTTTACAGTGAAATGACTGAAAGACTTGTGGTCACACTACTAGGTCTTGGGGTGCAGGTTCAAAAGGCACTAATGGACATTCGTTGTTTAAGATAGAATACAGCACAATCAACCCAATGCCCTGACCTAGTCCATTTACTATGGCAACGTAAAAAATAAAGAAAAAAAAGGGGAGGAAGAAAAACAGGGGGCGTTTTTACACAAAGGAAACGGAAGAGTCGTCTTTAGAAGGATGGAAGAGTGTGGATCTAAGATAATAGAACCAGGAAGACAATCTCAGACGTAGACAGCAGGCGGAAGGAAACAGTACTGGAAGCATGCAATCCTAGGACTACTAATCCCCAAAGTAAATATGGGAAGCGGTGAAGTGCTTTCGTGACAGAGAGAGAGAGAGAGAGAGAGAGAGAGAGAGAGAGAGAGAGAGAGAGAGAGAGAAAGAGAGCATCTTGTGGTAGAGAAAAGAAAAGGGTCCCAGAATCTACTGAAAAGGTAAGGGCTGGAGTAACAGAGCAGAACTGCCATTGAATAGGGAAGAAACAAAACGTAGTCCAAGAAATATGTAAACAAATATATAAACAAATATATAAACAAATGTCAATTGCTTAAAAGCAGATTCAGCAACTTCAGTAAAAGTTTCAATCAAACGGAACAACCAAAAACGCTGAAAGGAAGGACAGAAAGAGTTGGGATAAACTTCCTTCAAACTAAATCCAGAGCATGAATAGCAAGTAAAGAATACTCCGAAGTTTCTTCGGCGCAATAGAGTTTTCTGTACACCGTATAATGCTTTATGAATCTCTCAGCCACGGCCCATGAAACTCTTAGTCGCGGTCCACGAAACTTTCAGCCACGGCCCATGTGGTGGCCTGAGTTGCTGGAACCTATACCGTGCCAGACGCACGAATATGGCCAACTACTGAGGCTACAGGACTGCAATTTGGTATGCTAGAGGATTGGAGGGTGGATGATCAACATAACAATTTGCAGCCCTCTAGCCTCAGTAGTCTCTAAGAACTGAGGGTGGACAGAAAAAGTGCGGACGAACAGACAAATAGCCAACTCAATAGTTTTCTTTTACAGTAAACTAAAAATCAGGTCTGCTGTACAGGACTCGGTTCTTCCTTAGGAAGCCAGAGTTCGCTCCTCGAGAAAGATCCTGTAATTTGGTTTGGTGACGCGGTGGAAAATTAAGAATTGTCGTACTGAACACACTCAAAAATCCTGATAAAATGTCTTCGACGGAACAAACCAAAAACGCTGCCCGTGCGTAAAATCCATATAAATAAAATGTGGCACTGTTGCTGCTTCTGCCACTTAAGGAAACCATTTATCTGGATACCCGCATAACTACTAATGCCATGACATGTCTATTGCGCCTCAAACGAGCCCTGGCCTGGGCAGAACCACCCAGGCAAGGAAAGCGTCATCCCAAGACTTTACGTAAATGACGTAAAAATTTGAAACTCTCACTGCCACAATTTCTACAACAAGAGTCTTCTGAACATCAAGCTGCACGTAAAATAAAACGATAACTGAATCATACACCTAAAATAAGTGATATTACTTGCATTCCCTTTTAATCAAAGTAAAAAGTACAGACTGTAACAGTACAAGCATTTGCATGCACGCGCAGTCATCACATACAAACACATACATACATCATATATATATATACATACATACACACATATATATATATATATATATATATATATATATATATATATATATATATATATATATATATATATATATATATATATATATATATATATATATATATATATATATATATATATATATATATATATATATATATATATATATATATATATATATATATGCGTGTGTGCGTGAGTGGGCGCGCATGCGTGTGTCATCAACTGCTGTCGATAAGCTGCGAGTAAATACACGAGCAGACACAAACCAGGAAATATGCCAGATTAATAAAGGTTGACAGATTCTCCAGGAAAGAAAAAAAAAAGTGCTGTGGAAAAGTACGTGTTAGTCCTTGATACACCTGACGTATAAATCATCACGTTTACAAAGTCATCACACAGTGTGGGTAAGCGAATAGTTAACAAATATTAAGTGCCTTTAATTACATAAAATCAGCATCTTCTTCATTGGTAATAACACTAACAGTAACAATAAGAATAAAAAAAATAATGATGATTATGATAATAATAAAGAATTCATCTTCAAATTCAAAACAAAGAAACAAATGCATTTTAACCTAACGAAAAGATGAATAGTATGAATTTCCAATACGATTTTTTTGGACAACAAAAACTCGCAGCCTCTCTCGCTCTCACATATTCCTTTGATTGAATTCAATTAAATATAGAATTTAGGCCAAAGGCCAAGTAATGGGACCTATGAGGTCACTCAGCGCTGAAACAGAAATTGACAGTAAAAAGGTTTGAAAGGTTTAACAGGAGGAAAGCCTCGCAGCTGCACTATGAATCAATTGTCAGGAAAGGATGGAAAGTCAGATGGAAGAAAGAGAGTGAGAACAGAGGTACAGCAAAAGGAACGAAGGAGGTTGCAGCTAGGGGCCGATCGGACTCTGCAAAGAACCTACAGTGAACCGCATGAGGTGCACTGACGGCGCTACCCCACTACGGGGCATATTCCTTTGATAAGAGTAATTTTAGTATAAAATCAACTTTGCACCTAACCAGTGAAATGTGTAAGAATATAAAAACGACAAACTATACCCTAATGGATACTAAGAGTGTGTGCATATAATATGCTAAATCTACCCACACCCACGTATGCACACCATATACATGAACACGCGCGCGCACTTACAAATCTCTCTCTCTCTCTCTCTCTCTCTCTCTCTCTCTCTCTATATATATATATATATATATATATATATATATATATATATATATATATATATATATATATATATATAAATATATATATATATGTATATACTTATATATATATATATATATATTTATATCTTTATGTATATATATATATATATATATATATATATATATATATATATATATATATATATATATATATATATATATATATATATATATATATATATATACACACACACACATAAACCGGTAGATAGACATACTGCATTTGCATGCGCGCACAGACAACACATATGAAATAAGCAAAAGAATTGTGCTGCTAAACTGCACCATGTATACGACCCTACTGACCGTTCAAATTGAAGCTGTATTTGGCATAGTTTTTCTGCACCACTCCAGGCCTCCCATCCCTCTTGTCCGATCCCATGTTTTACGCGACTTTTCTATTTCCTTTCTTTGTAACTAGAGAAAGGACACGCACTTACTACGTCCCTTCCCCTCTTCTCTTTCACTGACAAATTAAAATGTCAGACATTAGGCAATTTCCGCGCGTCCGCTGAGCAATATGTGTCCGACTTCTGGGTCTCCTTGTGGAGCAAATACTGTTTTTTACTTAAGTTGTATGCATTCTGTGTCGCTGCTATTCAGTTCCCACGGAAGAAAACAGAACCTAAACCTCGTAGAAACAAAGTGCCAAAACCATCTTATGAACAGGCAGAATGCATAGACCACTCGAATTGAGAATACCGAACACCTGTCAAGTGTTCGCTAAACACGATGGGGAGGAACACATACCATCCCCCTACATAACCCGGGACCCCCCTCAGACAGCGTCCACCACCGGGCCCCGTCCTCATCAAATCTCCTCATGCCTTGCCAAGGTTGCCAGACCAAGTTAATGACTCCTGAACAATTCATGGGACTCCAATTGTGCCAAAGCGGTAATTACGTTCCGGCCATGCAAAGGGTAAAAATGACCTCGGAAACTATTTCCGCTCTCTATGGAAAGAGGAACGGGCTCTTAGAAGACACACAATTGGAGCTTACAGTTACGAGTTCAATTAGATTTATGCAGAGGTTTTTAAGGAAATAATTAGGCTTTCTATATCCAAGAACAGGAATGACTTTATTAAGCTTCCACAAATACTTATAAGCTTACAGTTACTAGTTCAATTAGATTTATGCAGGAGTTTTTAAGGAAATACTTAGGCTTTCTATATCCAAGATCAGAAATGACTTTATTAAGCTTCTACAAATACTTATAAGTGATTTTATTTAATTCAAGAACTCAATGTTTAATTTGAAAGCAGAGATATTTCAGAAATGTACGTCAAGGAAACATATACTGTATACACACAATAATGAAGACATTTTGATATTACAATGCATTGCATGTTTATGAATTAAACTGACTGTGGGTATGAAATCAAAAGTATTAGGTACGGAATTGACGAGCAACGAATATCATCATCATCATTCAAAGAAACCAAACAAAAGAAAAGCACAACAAATAATGACAACGAAGAATATTCCGAGCTGTACGATGCCAGAATATCAAATGTCAAAGCTCCCACGGTGCTGAAAACAAGGATACATCATTCAATCGATGACTAAATCACTCTCTCTCTCTCTCTCTCTCTCTCTCTCTCTCTCTCTCTCTCTCTCTCTCTAGTTTTTACATGCAATTATAACGGAATGCCTTGTGCCTCTGCGCGACAACCCTGTTTCTACATCGTTCCTTCCTCTTCCAGAAAAGTTCCAAAGTAATCAATAAATTTAATGGAAGTCAGAAGAAGTGGATACGAATGATAAACCCAACAAATATCTGCCACATACCTGCAAGAAAGTTACTGTGTTTTAAATACAAAGAAGAAATACTTTTCCCTTCTGGGTCAGAGTAAATATAACACTGGTCAAAACTTTGTTTTCTTCTCTACAGTTTGCACGTTCATTATTTATCCAAAATGAATTTATCAATTGTCTATCTAATTTCAAACCGGGTTACTCGGTTATCATTTTCCCAGCATTCATTCCATTGCATGAACCCAAGTTTAATCAATTTCAATAATTTTTAGTCTTTTCCGGTCTTTTGTACTATGCCAATTTTTTCCTCTAATTTATAACAAATGATAAAACTCCAAATCTTATCCAAACCAGCTTTTAAGACAAATTAGAAAAAGGCGACGCAATATTAAAAATTCGGCTTTTAATCAACATCCATTTCTAAAAGGGCAATTTTGTTCATCTATTTCCATCTTCGTCTATATTACCCTGATTTTACGTCAAGATTTATGGTCTATAAAAGTATCGTCCCTAGGAAGGAGAAATTCATAACTCATCTGTGACAAGACACGCATTGTACTGTTTTGGTACCTTCTCGGTAAGCTAAAATTTAATTATAACAACTTGGTCCCGTATCATGTTTAAACAATTTAATACCGGTGGTCATATTTAAACAATTACGCATTCTGTACCTTAACGTCATATTTCATGTACGAAGTGGGATGTCATATTTTCAAATGGTTGCTTATGTTGCTAACAGTTTGTATAATTAAATTCATATATTATATATACATATATATATTATATATCTTAAATAAACATAAGATATATATATATACACATATATATATATTATATATATTATATATACACATATATATTAAATATACATAATATATATATATATACATACATACATATATACTGTATATATTATATATATATATATTACATATATATATAATAATATTATATATATATATATATATATATATATATATATATATATATATATATATATATCCAAAAAACCCAACAAAATCACAAAATTTACGCATATCCTACCATATGCAAAAAACAACAGCATTTCCACATACAAGCACGAAGAAATAATTTCGTGTACCCTCACAAGGCGATCTGCGGCACAAAACTGTCACATATTTAAAACTACGATTCGTAACCTATGTACATTTATCATGGAAGTAGGCCAACCCAGTAAGCGGTTACAACTAATAAATAACTCTGCCATTATACCTACTGAAATTCTAATAAAAAATGGATCCTCATTAACTAAAATGTTGGAAAAAGGAGAAAATAACATAAAACCTTCGTAATGGAAAGAAAAAACAGTTATGTAAATAACAAATTCACCGCCTACCTCTTCGAACCACACTACAAACATCAAAAGTGCTTTAAAAAAAACTCTTAATCACAGCCTATAAAAATATTCGCCCCCTTTCCCGTGGAAAAAAATGACGGAGGGATATTGGGGAGAGATTTGTGGGGGGGGGAGGGGAGAAATTCCAGCATTTTGTCTTTAGGGATCTATTCACTTGATAAAACCAAACTAGCGAAAGCGCACAGGAGAAGGGAGAGGTAGGAATGGAATGGGGGATTAGGGAAGACAGTCAATTTTGGGTTAAATGCAAGGCGTAAATCTCCCCCACCCCCTTCGAGAGAACCATTAAAAGAGAAGAAACAATCAATCTCCTTTCTCTCTACAGTCAGCCATTCACCCGACAAGAACAAAATACCTGAAAGGAAGAATATATGGGAAGCGAAGACAGCCGGGTGGAGGGGGGGGGGGGAGGGAGGAGGTAAATTTGAGGTCATATACAAGGGGGTATATCAGAGACCGGTGAAACGAAGTGAGCTTGGGAAAGCTTAACAAAGATATGCGTTATATTAAAGGTGAACCTCCACCTATATGCTGCTCTTGGGTGTCTGCTACAACGGGATTCTCTCTCTCTCTCTCTCTCTCTCTCTCTCTCTCTCTCTCTCTCTCTCTCTCTCTCTCTCATACGCTTGCTCAAAACAAATACTCACTTTTGTTACACTTTAGAATTCTCTCACCCTTTCATGTATTCACAAACGTACATATTACCACCTCTCTCTCTCTCTCTCTCTCTCTCTCTCTCTCTCTCTCTCTCTCTCTCTCTCTCTAAAAGAGAACCTTTCCCGGAGATGTAGAAAAAAAGTCATATTTCCACTATCAACATCTGCTTCGCTATGTCTGCGAGTGATTCACTCGCAAACAACCGTAATTATTACGATTTCTAAACAATATGAAGCAGCCAATCTGAAC
This sequence comes from Macrobrachium rosenbergii, assembly GCF_040412425.1. Lineage (NCBI taxonomy): Eukaryota > Metazoa > Arthropoda > Malacostraca > Decapoda > Palaemonidae > Macrobrachium > Macrobrachium rosenbergii. The sequence continues at coordinate 17,342,655 of NC_089754.1, forward strand.
AGAACACCTGCCCATAAACAATGCAGCTGCCAGCCATAATTAACATGTAATGTATCTTAAAGATTATAATATTTCCTGGGACTGAACACATTCCAACGTTTCTTAGTCTTCACTTGCCCAGATTGGCCGACCACCGCCTTAACCCTGT